>NC_044301.2:11450588-11665608 GCF_004027225.2 Strigops habroptila
CCCCTGGACCAGTCACAATGGGGTGCTTTTGCCACTTCCTCCCAGTCAGGCTGATTTCAGCCCCCAGTACAGTTAACTCTTGGGATCCTCCTGTCACTCCAGAAATACAAATGGGTTCCACCCCTTGATACCTTGATGGCATCATGGTGCACTGTGCACTGGTATCTACTAGACCCTTATACTCCTGTGGGACTGATGTGCCAGGCCATCTGATCCACACAGTTTCATAAACCTGTTTGTCCCTCTCCTCCACCTGGCTGGAGGCAGGGCCCCTCTAATAGCAGTCGTAAGATTGTCCTGGGTTCAGCTGTAGCAGTCATTGTTTTCTCCTTCTTTGTAGCTGGTGCAGTGCTCTGTTTTTGACTTTCAGCATGGGAACAACGTTGATAACACCGACCAGTAACTGTCAATTGCTGAGGTATCTCCAGAGCGGACACCTTCAACACCAGAGCGGGGAGTAGCACACCGTTCAGGAGCCTCACTTCGGAGCGGCAAGAGCCACCGATGGTGCCTCAAGTCCTCGACCGGACTTGCCCAGGAGCCGGCAGCTCAGCTGACGCGAGCAGCTGACTTTCGGGGGCGGTGCCAAGAGTGAAGGCGCCAGCCCTCAGTGGGTAAAAACCCACTCTAGGGAGCGCGAGCAATTAAAGTGTTGCACGGTAGTTTGTGTGGCTGTTCGCGGGATGGTGAGCGCTCGCCGCAGGGCCGGCGCCCCGTCCGGAAGCTCTGTTCTGGCTACCCCAGCGGTGGCCAGCGTAGGCACCCAGACAGAGCCGATGAGAGGGGAGGCTGCTGCCCAGACCTCCGAGTGTAGAAAGTGCCTTGACTGGTCTCTTGAGGCAAGGGTGCACAACTGACAGGGCTGCATTTGGTGCATCCTGGTGGAGGTCCTCCTGCAGCAGGTGGCTGAGCTGTGGGAGGCTGTTGGTAAGCTAAAAGATGCCAGGGAAGTTGAGGGGAAGCTGGGCTGCTTGCTCCAGGCCCAAACTGTGCAGGGGCAGCAAGAGTCCATCATTGCTCATATAGGAAAGAAGGAGGGCATTAACCCAGGAAGCTGGGAACTAGTAAGAAAAAAAACCAACAAAAAAAGGAGGAAGAGGACAATTAACAGCAAGGGGCTTCCTCCTAAATCTGATGTCCCCACCCATAACAGCTTCGTAGTTCTACAGGGGGCTAACGAGGAAACACCCACCACACCAAAGGAACAACCAGCTGATGCACCAGTAAGCAGGATCACTACTGGTGCCTCCAGGAAAAAGCGGCCGGTCATAGTCGTAGGGGACTCTATTTTGAAAGGCACAGAGGCAACCATCTGTCGGCCTGACCTAGTCTCGAGGGAGGTGTGTTGCCTACCAGGGGCTTGGATCAGGGAGCGGGGGAAAGCACAGCGTCCAGGAGCCTCAGTTCGGAGCGGCAAGAGCCACCGAGGGAGCCTCAAGTCCTCGACAGGACTTGCCCAGGAGCCGGCAGCTCAGCTGACGCGAGCAGCTGACTCACAGGGGGCGGCGCCAGGAGTGAAAGCACCAGCTCTCAGTGGGTAAAAAACCACTCCAGGGAGCACGGCTAACAGGGCAGGCAAACAGGGTGTGGGGCGGCAGTTTGCGCAAGCAGGGCGAGTGTGCAGCAAGCGGAATGGTGAGCACTCGCCTCAGGACCAGGGCCCATTCTGGGAGCTCTGATCTGGCTGCCCTCGCGGTGGCCAGCGTAGGCACCCAGGCAGAGCCGATGAGAGGGGAGGCTGCGGCGCAGACCTCGGACTGTAGAAAGTGCCTCGACTGGTCTCTTGGTGCACAACAGACAGGGCTGCGCTCGGTGCGCCCTAGTGGAGGTCCTCCTGCAGAAGGTGGCTGAGCTGCGGGAGGCTGTTGGAGAGCTAAAAGACGACAGGGAAGCTGAGAGGAAGCTGGGCTACTTGCTCCAGGCCCAAACGGTACGAGGTCCACAAGCGTCCATCGTTCCTCACACAGGAAAGAAGGAGGGCATTAACCCAGGAACCTGGGAATTAGTAACAAGAAAAACCAACAAAAAAAGGCGGAAGAGGACAATTAACAGCAAGGGGCTTCCTCCTAAATCTGATGTCCCCACCTAGAAGCACTTTGCAGTTCTGCAGGGGGCTAATGAGAAAACACCCATCACACCTAATTAATATCCTGCTGATGGACCAGTAAAGAGGATCACTACTGGTGCCTCCAGGAAAAAGCAGCAGGTCATAGGAGTAGGGGACTCTGAAAGGCACAGAGGCACCCATCTGTCAGCCTGATCCAGTCTCGAGGGAGGTGTGTTGCCTGCCAGGGGCTTGGGTCAGAGATGTTGCTGAGAGGCTGCCTGCTCTAGTAAGTCCTGCTGACTATTACCCCCTTCTAGTGGTCCATGTGGGTGCTAGAGATATAGATAGCAGTAGCCTGGAGAACATTAAGAAGGACTACAGAGCCTTAGGAGAGGTGGTTAGGGGCTCTGGAGCTCAGATGATAGTTTTTCTCATCAATTATCCAGGATAAAGGGGAGGACCTTAAAAAAGCTAGGCGCATTTGGCAGGTTAATAAATGGTTAGGATGGTGGTGCCATAGTCAGGGGTGTGAGTATTTAGAAGATGGGACTTGATTTGGGAGGCCAGGTCTACTGGAGGCTGGTGGAGCTGGTCTGACAAAGAAGGGGAAGAGCTGTTTTAGTAGGAGGCTTGCCAGGCTGGTCAAGAAAGCTTTAAACTAGATGTGTTGGGGGAGGGGAGCACTGATCCATCCCAACACTCCTGGTCAGTTGCCAGCGCCTGTAATAAGTGCTTGGAGTGATATAGAGATGTTCCAGCTGCCCCAGCCATTGAGTCGGCTGCATGTGGAGCTCGGCTAAGGTGCCTCTATACAAACGCCCATAGTATGGGGAACAAGCAAGAGGAATTAGAGATGTGTGCAAGGCTACAGGAATATGATGTCATTGGTATCACAGAAACATGGTGGGATGGCTCCTATGACTGGAGTGTTGGAATGGAAGGTTACAGGCTGTTTAGAAAAGACAGGCCAGGCAGACGGGGAGGGGGAGTTGCTATTTATGTCAGTGATAGGCTAGAGAGTATGGAACTCTGTCTGGGGACGGGTGATGAGGTAACAGAGTGTTTGTGGGTCAGGATCAAAGGGAGAACAGTGATGGGGGACATTACTGTGGGGATCTGTTACAGGCCGCCTGGTCAAGAGGACTCTGTGGATGAAGCACTCTACAGACAGATAGGAGCAGCCTCACGCTCGCAGGCCCTTGTCCTCATGGGGGACTTCAACCATCCTGACATCTGTTGGAGGGACGGTACAGCCTGGCACAAGCAATCCAGGAGGTTCCTCGATTGTGTGGAAGACAACTTCCTCTTTCAAGCAATAGAGGAGCCAACAAGGAAAGGTGCCATGCTGGACCTCGTGCTCACCAACAGGGAGGGGCTGGTTGGAAATGTGATGCTCCAGGGCAGCCTTGGCTGTAGTGATCATGAGATGGTTGAGTTTGAGATCCTCAGGACAGTGAGAAGAGCATGCAGCAAGCTCACTGCCCTGGACTTCAAGAAAGCAGACTTTGGCCTCTTCAGGAACCTCCTTAGTAGGGTTCCATGGGATATAGTCCTAGTGGGCAGGGGGGCCCAAGACTGCTTGTCGATATTCAAGGATCACCTGCTACGTGCTGCGGAGTATTGTGTCCTGACTAGAAGGAAGTGAGGTAAGAGGGCCAGGAGACCTCCATGGATGGACAAGGAGCTGCTGAGGAAACTTAGAGGGGTAGAAAGAAGCTTATAGAAGGTGGAAGTGAGGACAGGCGGCCTGGGAAGGATATAGGAGCATTGTCCGGGAAGCTAGGGACCAGGTTAGGAAAGCTAAGGCACAGGTAGAATTAAATCTGGCAAGGGACGTTAAAGATAAGAGGAAAGGATTCTATAGATACGTAGCAAATAAAAGACAGACTAGGGACAATGTGGGCCCTCTCCAGAAGCTAATGGGAGAACTGGCTACCATGGATTTGGAGAAGGCTGAGGTTCTTAATGACTTCTTTGCCTCAGTCTTCACTAGCAAATGCTCTGACCACACAGCCCAAGTCATGGAAGGCAGATGCAGGGACTGTGAGAATGAAGACCTTAGGCCCACTGTAGGAGAGGATCAGGTTTGAGACCATCTTAAGAACCTGAATGTGCACAAGTCCATGGGACCTGATGAAATCCATCCACGGGTCCTGAGGGAGCTGGCGAATGAAGTTGCTAAACCACTGTCCATCATATTTGAAAAATCCTGGCAGTCAGGTGAAGTTTGCGATGACTGGAAGAAGGGCAATATAACCCCCATTTTCAAGAAGGGGAAGGTGGAAGACCCGGGGAACTACAGACCAGTCAGCCTCACCTCTGTGCCTGGCAAAATCTTGGAGCAGATTCTCCTGGAAAGCATCATAAGGCACATGAAAAACAACGAGGTGGTTGGTGACAGCCAACATGGCTTCACTAAGGGGAAATCCTGCCTGACCAATTTGGTGGCCTTCTATGATGGAGCCACGGAACTGATGGATAGGGGCAGAGCAGTTGATATCATCTACCTGGACTTGTGCAAAGCGTTTGACACTGTCCCGCATGACATCCTTGTCTCTAAATTGGAGAGACATCAATTTGATAGATGGACCACTCAGTGGATAAAGAACTGGCTCGATGGCTGCACGCAAAGAGTTGTGGTAAATGGCTCGATGTCCAGTTGGAAACCTGTAACGAGTGGTGTCCCTCAGGGATCGGTGTTGGGACCGGTCCTGTTCAACATCTTTGTCGGCGACATGGACAGTGGGATTGAGTGAGCGCTCAGCAAGTTTGCCGACGACACCAAGCTGTGTGGTTCGGTTGATAGGCTGGAGGGAAGGGATGCCATCCAGAGGGACCTTGACATGTTTGAGAGGTGGGCCAATGTCAACCTTATGAAGTTTAACCAAGCCAAGTGCAAGGTCCTACACCTGGGTCAGGGCAATCCCAGGCACTGCTACAGGTTGGGCAGAGAAGAGATTCAGAGCAGCCCTGTAGAAAAGGACTTGGGGGTGTTGGTTGATGAGAAGCTTAACATGAGGCAGCAGTGTGCACTTGCAGCCCAGAAAGCCAACCGCATCCTGGGCTGCATCAAAAGAAGCGTGACCAGCAGGTCGAAGGAGGTCATACTGCCCCTCTACTCTGCTCTTGTGAGACCTCACTTGGAGTACTGCGTACAGTTCTGGTGTCCTCAACATAAAAAGGACATGGAGCTGTTGGAGCGAGTCCAGAGGAGGGCCACGAGGATGATAAGAGGGCAGGAGCACCTCCCGTATGAAGACAGGCTGAGAGAGTTGGGGCTGTTTAGCCTGGAGAAGAGAAGGCTGTGTGGAGACATCATAGCAGCCTTCCAATATCTGAAGGGGGCCTATAAGGATGCTGGAGAGGGACTCTTCATTAGGGACTGTAGTGGTAGGACAAGGGGTAATGGGTTCAAACTTAAACAGAGGAAGTTTAGATTAGGTATAAGGGAGAAGTTCTTTACAATGAGGGTGGTGAAGCACTGGAATGGGTTGCCCAAGGAGGTTGTTGATGCTCCATCCCTGGCAGTGTTCAAGGCAAGGTTGGACAGAGCCCTGGGCCACATGGTTTAGTGCTAGGTGTCTCTGCCCATGGCAGGGGGGTTGGAACTAGATGATCTTAAGGTCCTTTCCAACCCTTACTATTCTATGATTCTATGTTTTTAGTTCTTAATAAGTGTTATTTACTCCGACCAAGGACTTTGTCAGTCTCATGCTCTGCCAGGGAGGAGGGGTAGTCGGGAGGAAACAGAGACAGGACACCTGACCAAAACTGGACAAAGGGATATTCCATACCACAGCACGTCATGCCCAGTATATAAACTGGGAGGAGTTACCTAGAAGGCCCAGATGGCTGCTCGGGTCAGGCTGGGTATAGGTCAGTGGGTGGTGAGCAATTGTATCCTCTCCCCTCGTTATTGCCCTTATCATTATTATTATTGGTGGTAGTAGTAGTGGTTTTGTATGGTACCTTAGTTAGTGGACTGTTCTTATCTAAACCCATGGGGGTTATATTTTTTTGCTTCTCCTCCCCATGCCTCCGGGAGTGGGGGGAGGAAGAAGCAGGGGAGTGAGTGAGCGGCTGCATGGTTCCAAGTTAGCGACTGGGCTTAAACCACGACAGTTCTTTGTGGCGCCCAACGTGGAGCACAAAGGGTTCAGATGAGGACCGATCTGACCAGAGTGTGTCTAATCCTATTTGTGATAAGCATTCATTGGTTCGAATTAATATTCACTTGTCACAATGTTGATTTATTGGCTTTCAGACTTGTTGCGCTTGATCTCAGAGTTTCAGCATGTCGTATCTTACTTAGAGTATTGGCTGTTTCAGTGTTTATTGGCTGGGGGGCCTTGGCTAAGGTTATTGTTTGACTGTATGTCACGGTAATGACTTGTAATACAATAGACTCATTGATCATGAAACTGGTCTGGCTTATGTTCCCAGCGTGGTCATCACCTCTGTACTTCGGGAGGTGTATAATGGAATTTTTTAGCAATTACATATCTTTTTTTTTTTCTCCTCGGGGGTCAACCTACAATGGAGACATTCCCTTACACCCCCTGCTTCCCCACCAGGCTATTTACAACAGCATTTGAGAGTTCTGAAGGTTTTGCATGGCCTTTGAATACCCTTGAGACCTGCCTGTTGACTGTGCTGGGGATCAGCATGTTGGCAAACATACGGAGTGTGTTTTACCCACGGCCATCTCACCCTGGGAACACCCTATTTCATCTGATCTCAAAAGTTAAGCAGTAGCGGGTTCAAATCTGGTCTAGGGTTAGATGACGATATAGGAGGACCACCAAGAGATTTTCCCTGAGGCTGGACAGTCATGAGTGGCAGGGTGTGTGGGATAGTATGGGCAATTATCCAGGCCAGTGTGCCCCTCCAGTGCTTTGGAACTTCACCACTGAACAAGTGCAACATCCGGAAAAACTAGTAAAACACTTAACCAGAATGACAGCACACCTCGTTTATACCAGAGAGGAACAAATCATGGCAACATGCTGGGGCTTGGCCTATGCCTACAGAGCCCTGCTCAACACCATCCAGCACCTTCAAAGGGAAAAAAATGTCTCTGGATCTGATGGCAAAGCAACAGCCAATGCAGCTACTCGAACTCCAAGTACAGCAGCTACACCAACTCGAGTGACAAGCACATTAGCTACTCAAACCCCGACAGCAACAGACAACACAGCTACTCCAAGCACCGCAGCTACACCAACTCCAGGAACAAGCACAGCGTCTACTCAAACCCCGATAGCAACAGACAACGCAGCTGTTGGTGTTACTCAAGCCCCAAGCTCAGAAGCTACACCAACCCTGACAACAGACACTGCAGCCACTCCAACCACAGTGATAGACACTGCAGCTAAACCAAATGACCAATTCGTGCCAATATCGGTTGCCCCTGTAAGCAAAGGGAAAAGCAAACGAGAGGCACAAAGAGCAACCCCTGCAGTGAAGAAAGATGAAGACCCAATGCACTTACTGCAGGGGACAGCATCTGAACAAGAGTTACTACTACGTGGATCAGAGAAGGAAAAAGAAGAAGAGGAGGAGACTTCTCGACCCCGGACCTCAACCGAGCTGCGGAATATGAAAAAAGATTTCACCTGTCTTCCAGGGGAGCACATCATCACCTGGTTGCTCCGATGCTGGGACGATGGGGCTGACAGTCACAAACTAGAAGGTAGGGAAGCCAAGCAGCTGGGATCACTAGCTAGGGAAGGAGGAACTGACAAAGCAATTGCAAAACAGAAACGAGCCCTCAGCCTTTGGAGGCAGCTCCTGGCAGGTATGGAGGAAAGGTTTCCCTACAAGGACAATATTATTAGTCACTTGGCCAACTGGACCGCGATAGATGGAGGCATCAAGTCCCTGAGTGAGTCAGCCGTTCTAGAGATGATCTATCGTAGGCTGGATGCCGGGAATGCATCCATAGACCCAGATCAAGTTAAATGTACATGACCCATGTGGAGGAAACTTACACGGAGTGCACCATCATCATATGCCCACTCATTGGTATCAATGACCTGGAATGACGGAGTATCACCAACAGTGGATGAAATCACTCATCAACTCCGAGAGTTCAAAGACAGCCTCACCCCTTCCGTCATTTCAGCTGTGGAAAAACTGTCCGAGGAGTTTAAACAGTTGAGAGACGATTTATCCAATCTATGCAGCTCCCCACATGTACCAACTCATGTCTCAGCTATTAACAGAAGGCGCCGTACTGCTCGAGAGAGAAGGTATAGGAGGTACCAGCCACGGGCCACCCTATGATTTTACCTGTGGGATCACAGAGAAGATGTGAGAAAGATGGATGGAAAACCTACCTCAGTTCTGGAGCAAAGGATGCGTGAACTGAAGAGGAGAACAATGGTCAAGGATGATCCTCCCATGAGAGGTGGTCCTCCAGTCTCTGGTGAGCAGTTTCCCAGATGGAGTGGAAGAGCTGATTTTACTCCAGCTCCTGTGATGAGGGATACGAATCCCTTTCTAAAAGACGTAAGCGGACAATCTTATGATCGCTGTTAGAGTGGCCCTGCCTCCAGCCAGGTGGAGGAGAGGGACAATTGGGTTTACTGTACTGTGTGGATCAGATGGCCTGCCACATCAGTCCCACAGAAGAATAAGGGTCTAGTAGATACCAGTGCACAGTGCACCATGATGCCATCAAGATATCAAGAGGTGGAACTCATTTGTATTTCTGGAGTGACAGGAGGATCCCAAAAGTTCACTGCACTGCAGGCTGAAATCAGCCTGACTGAGAGGAAGTGGCAAAAGCACCCCATTGTGACTGGTCGAGGGGCTCCATGCATCCTTGGCATAGACTATCTCAGGAGAGGGTACTTCAAGACCCAAAAGGGTATCAATGGGCTATTGGTATAGCTGCCTTGGAGACAGAGGAAATTAAGCACCTCTCCACCTTGCCTGGTCTCTCAGAGGATCCTTCTGTTGTGGGGTTGCTGAAGGTCGAAGAAGAAGAAGTGCCAGTCAGGACCACAACAGTGCACCGGCGGCAATACTGTGCCAAGCAATACTCCCTGATTCGCATTCAGAAGCCGATCCGTAGGCTGGAGAGCCAAGGAGTGATCAGCAGGACCCGCTCACCCTTTAATAGCCCCATATGGCCAGTGCAAAAGTCTAATGGAGAGTGGAGACTAACAGTAGACTATCGTGGCCTGAATGAAGTCGCACCACCATTGAGTGCTGTGGTACCAGACATGGTAGAACTTCAGTATGAACTGGAGTCAAAGGCAGCCAAGTGGGATGCCACAAGTGATATTGCCAATGCATTTTTCTCAATCCCTTTGGCAGCAGAGTGCAGGCCACAGTTTGCTTTCACTTGGAGGGGCGTCCAGTATATTTGAATGCAACTGCCCCAGGAGTGGAAACACAGCCCTACCATCAGCCATGGAGTGATCCAGATTGCACTGGAACAGGGGCAAGCTCCAGAACACCTGCAATACATTGATGACATCATCGTGTGGGGTGATACAGAGGAAGAATTTTTTGAGAATGGTAGGAAAATAATCCAAATCCTGCTCAAGGCCGGTTTTGCCATAAAATGGAGTAAGGTCAAGGGACCTGCACAGGATGTTCACTTTCTGGGAATAAAATGACAAGATGGACATCGCCAGATCCCCCCAGATGTGATCAACAAGATAACAGCAATGTCTCCACCAACTAACAAGAAAGAAACACAAGCTTTCTTAGGTGTTGTGGGGTTCTGAAGAATGCACATCCCAAATTACAGTCTGGTTGTAAGCCCTCTCTATCACGTGATCCGGAAGAAGAATGATTTCAAATGGGGCCCTGAGCAACAACAAGCCTTTCAACAAAATTAAGTGAGAAAGAGTTCATGCAGTAGCCCTTGGACCAGTCCTGACTGGGCCAGACATGGAAAGTGTGGTCTACACCGTAGCCGGGGAGAATGGTCCTACCTGGAGCCTCTGGCAGAAAGCTCCAGGGGAGACTCGAGGTCGACCCCTTGGCTTTTGGAGTCGGGGATATAAAGGATCCGAGGCCAGCTATACTCCCACTGAAAAAGAGATACTGGCAGCCTATGAAGGGGTTCGAGCTGCTTCAGAAGTGACTGGCACTGAAGCACAGCTCCTCCTGCCACCCCGGTAGCCCGTGCTTTGCTCGATGTTCAAAGCCAGGATCTCCTCTACACATCATGCAACCGATGCTACATGGAGTAAGTGGGCTGCACTAATTACACAACGAGCTCGAATAGGAAATCCCAGTCATCCAGGAATTCTAGAAGTCATCATGGACTGGCCAGAGGGCAAAGATTTTGGGATGTCACCAGAAGAGGAGGTGACGCGTGCTGAAGAGGCCCCACCATATAATGAACTGTCAGAGAGTGAAAAGCAATATGCCTTGTTTACTGGTGGGTCCTGCCATATTGTGGGAAAGCATCAGAGATGGAAGGCAGCTGTATGGAGTCCCCTGTGATAAGTTGCAGAAACTGCTGAAGGAGAGGGTGAATTGAGTCAGTTTGCAGAGGTGAAAGCCATCCAGCTGGCTTTGGACATTGCTGATACAGACTCATGGATGGTGGCAAATGCCCTGTGGGGGTGGTTGCAGCAACGGAAGCAGAGCAACTGGCAACACAGACGAAAACCTATCTGGGCTGCTGCACTGTGGCGAGATATCGCTGCCCGGGTGCAAAACCTGGTGGCGAAGGTATGCCACGTAGATGGTCATGTACCCAAGAGTCAAGCTACTGAGGAACACCACAACAACCAGCAAGTGGATCAAGTTGCTAAGATTCAGGTGGCTCAGTCCCTTTGTCCACTGTTTGTGGTGTTGCTTCCCTCCACCTCATCAATGCCAATGAGTTGGCGTATGATGTCACCCTCTGTGTAAATTTCCACCATATGGGTCATGTACATTCGATTTCATCTGGATCTACTGGTGCGTTCCCAGCATCCAGCCTATGATAGATCATCTCTAGAATGGCTAATTCCCTCAGGTACTGGATGCCTCTATCGTGGTCCACTTAGCTGAGCGACATGAAGCATCATCCTTGTAGGGAAACCTTTCCTTCACAGCTGCTAAGAGCCGCCTCCAAATGCTGAGGGCTTATTTCTCTTGCAATCACTTTGTCAATTCCTCCTTCCCTAGCAAGCGATCCCAGCTGCTTGGCTTCCCTACCTTCTTGTTTGTGATGGTCAGCCCCATTGTCCCAGCATCGGAGCAACCAGGTGACGATGTGCTCCCCTGGAAGATGGCTGAAATCTTTTTGTATATTCTGCAGCTCAGTCAAGGCCAAGGATCAAGAAGTTACCTCTTCCTCTTCCTCTGATTCCTGTACTAATTCCTCTCGTTCTGATGTCACCCCCTTTAGTATGCTCATTGGGTCTTCATCTTTCTTCACTGCACGAGTTGCTCTTTGTGCCTCTTGTTTGCTTTTCCCCTTGTTTATAGGGGCAGCTGATATTGATACGGATTGGTCCTTTGGTTTAGCTGCAGTGTCTATCACTGGGGTTGGAGTGGCTGCAGTGTCTTTCACTGGGGTTGGAGTGGCTGCTGTGCTTAGGGTTTGAGTAGCTGCATTGTCTGTTGGTTTCTCAGAGACATCTTTTTCCTGCTCCTTACAGAACAGGTCTCTGTAGGCGTAGGCCAAGCCCCAGCATGTTGCCGTGAGTTGTCCTTCTCTGGTATTGCCAGGATGACAGCACGCCTTGTCTAAGTGTTCTGCTAATGTTTCCGTATTTTGCACTTGTTTAGGGGTGAAGTTCCAAAGCCCTGGAGGGGCCCACTGGCCCAGGTGCTTGCCCATATGGTCCCACACACCCTGCCACCCATGACTGTCCAACCTCGGGGAAAATCTCTTGGTGGTCCTTTTATATTGTTGTTTAACCTTAGACAAGACTCAAGCCTGACCCTGCTTAACTTTCAAGATCAGACAAAATAGGGTGTTCTCAGGGTGGTATGGCTGTGGGCAAAGTACATGCATTATTTGTGGCAACATGCTGATTCTCAGCAAAAGCAGCAGGCAGGTTTCAAGGGTATCCAAAGGATATCCATAACCTTTAGAATTCTCAAATGCTGTTGTAAATAGCCTGGTGGAAGACCAGAGGGTGTGAGGGAATGTCCCCTTTGTAGGTTGACCCTCCGAGGAGGAAAAAAAAAGATGTGTAATTGCTAAAAATTCCTATTATATGCCTCCCAGAGTATAGAGGTGATGACCATGCTAAGAATGTATACCAGATTAGTTTCATGATCAATGATTCTATTGTATTACAAGTCATTACCATGAAGTACAGCGAAACAAGAACCTTAGCCCAGGCCCCAAAACTGATAAACACTAAAACAGCAAATACTGGCTGCAAGTAGGGTATGACATGCTGATACTCTGAGACCAAACGCAATAACTCTGAGAGCAAACAAATCAACATTGTGACAAGTGACTATTAATCCGAACAAATGAATGCTTATCTCAAATATGATTAGACACACTCTGGTCAGATCTATTATTATCTCAACCCTTCGTCCCCCATGTTGGGCACCACGCAGCTGCTTGCTGTGATGGGGAGGAGAATCGAAAGAATGTAAATCGCATGGGTTGAGATAAGAACAGTCCAATAACTAAGGTACCATACAAAACTACTACTACCACCAATAATAATAATAATGACAAGGGAAATAACAAGGGGAGAGAATATAGAACTAAAAGGGGAAAAGAAAACAATAAACACAAGTGATGCACAATACAATTGCTCACCACCCACCGACCGATATCTAGCCTGACCTGAGCAGCAATCTGGGCCTTCCGGGTAACTCCCCCCAGTTTATATAGTGGGCATGACGTGCTGTGGTATGGAATACCCCTTTGGCTACTGTTCTCTTAACAGCTGCATGGAGTTTAAAAAATCCACTCAATTTCCACTTTTTTTTTTTGGTATGAATTCATGCAGCATGCAGGAATCTTTTAGAGAATGGACCCCCAAAAGCTTGTTTTATCAAATTCTAACTTTTACCATTTCAAACCCTGAAATTTGATGTACAAGCTGTCAGAACAAAAGCCTCATCTCTTCAGTGCACGTATTTTAAAGCCATTGCTTTCATTTTTCAAACAGCAACAACAACCAAAAAAAACCCAAATACCTTCAGATTTTTTTTATGATTCCCAATTTCTTTTTGAAATTCCTTAAGCCTCAAAAAGGTTTAGTTGAAACAATTTCTATGTTTTCAGGCAGTAAGTTTTTAGGACACATTTTAAAGTGTGCTTTTCTACTGAGATAAAGGTTAGGAGAAGGTAGCAACAAAGACAGTATATGATTGGGAAAAGTATTTCATACACCACTGTGAATTTACGTATAGCTGCAAATTGTGTTATGCCAAAAAGGATTCCACTTGGACAGACAAATAACCTCTTCATTCTTGAGCTTCAGTCTTACTAAGATGTTGCAATGGATGAGAATCTAGCTGAATTGATTCCCTCTCATGACTGAAAGACATAACAAAGTATGTTGTTTGTCACAGTGTATTCGGTAGAGTATATGTTTATGTTCATGTCTGTTTGTTGGAAACAGGCAGGAAAATATAGGTGTGCAGCTGTTCTATGACTTTCATACTTGGCCACACTGGGGCGCCTGGCCAACGCTCTTCAGAGTGGACAACAGTGAGATCATGAGAAACTGCACGGGCCCACGAGTAAACAATTAGAGATCTGGCATAAAGCCAGTTGTTTTTCTAAGGGTACAAAAGCAGGACCCTCTTGTGGCCATGGGAGAAGCCTCACCTATGGGTGGACACACCGCGTAGGAATTTTTCCAATTACCTGAGACTCCTGGCATCAGCTGCAATGGGGCTTCCCAGCTGGAAGTGTGGGCCTGGATGATGATTCAGTGATAATTGGTGATGTATTTCTTCTTACTCTCTGTCCTCTCTATATGGTAATGATTTAATGCATTGCTAACTTTCTTTGGTACTTTACTTATATACCTATATCTCTGATTTGCTTTATTGTACTTATTCACTATATATAGAGAGATATTTACCTAATTCACATTAGTGTGCTTGCTTTAGTGTGCTTATTGGCCTTAGTGTGCTTTGTTTAATAAACTCTGCATATTATACAGCTAGTGTGTGGTCATTTTGTGGTGTACCCTGTCTGTCACCAGAATAGATGTGAATTTAGATCACGATTCATCAAAGTGTTAAGTCCATACTTAGACACATATAGTTGACTCTTACTGAAATCATAAAGGCTGGAGATCAACTTGTTTTTATTTACATGGGGATTTTGGCCCACAGAAGCAGCACTGGAAAGAGGAAATCACCCATTGTATCCATGTTTTCTTTCAAAACCATCACTGCACCACAGTGCTAACACACATCCAGCAAGCATAGATGAACGTATTCCCATGGGAATTACTGTAGGACTCTGAGCATCAATTACCTGGAGTTGACTATGAATCTCTGTTCACTGATGATGCAGGATTCATACTGCACCTCAGAGCTAAGTTAAGAAGGATGTGTCCTAGCCAACATGTGGCAATTTATTTCTGCTGATTTTCAGCAGTGGTGATGATATAGCCCATGATGCCGACCCCCTTATACTACCACTGCCACTGCCCCTTTCACAGAGAAAATTCCTCTTTACATTACTACTACTACATAAATCCATTATAAATACTGCTTAGATTCATCAATAGCACTTGAACATATCTTTCACCAGTCCTGTAAATTGTACTCTCGATTTTCTAAGTTCTCAGCCTTCCCTTAAAACTGATTGTTTACCCAGCCTGAATTCACGCACATTCACACTGAGTGTCTCAGAGTAATACAGGTTGTTTCACGGGCCACGTCGATTTATCAGCAAAATGTTAACGTGAGCTCTTTAGAACCAAAACCCACAGAATGTTTTACTTAGGCTGCACAAGCAACATCTTTCCCAAATCCTAGCTGAAGGATGCGGTGCTCTCTGTTTGCAGAGTAGTAGCTAGTCATGCAGCTTCTTACTCGTCTTTCATGGGAAGCTCATCCCAAATGCCTGCAAGAGAAATTACTGAACACAATACCACTGCCTACATCACTTTATTTATATTGCAATAAATACAAATCAAACACCACTTTTGATGTAAAAGCTACCAATTGAGAATTTCATTTCCATGTGAGGCTCTTTTCCATTTCCTACAGTGATATTAATTTCTAATTTTTCCTCCTGTCTCTGCAATTACTTTTAATGCTCCTCTATTTCACATTATCAATCCCACTTGTAAGACTGCAAGTCACCTAGGTGCCATTTGTTGAAAAAAAGTGATGGAAAGTCTGAATAATACACTGAGTCAGGGTTATAGATGCTATATTTTGACATACTTCGAGGCGTAAAGCTGGAGGGAATGGATTAATAATTACTTTACCTGAAACTAAATCAGTTGTTCTTTATAGGCCTGACCACAGGCTGAAGCTAGTTCTATAAATACCTTGGTTTAGTCTGGAGTAATTCAAACAAACTAGGTATGCAAATATTCAACACTCCAACAGCAAGATGCTTTCTCCAATAGTTCTTGCTTTAGCATGTCAATCTGAAACCTGATTGCTTTTCTCACACTTCTTTGGGTGAAAGGACATAAACAGCTATGAAAATCAGTTCTTTAACATGCTGCTCTTCAATTCAAATATACACTTATTGCAAAAAGAACAACAAGAACTGAGAAAAAAAAATCAGAACAGAAAGCACCATAATGTAATAGCAAATGCAAAGCAATTTTCATTCCTGGATCCTGGAGGATGCATGTGCAGAGCATTTTTTCTACTATACAGCAAAAAAGGGATGAGGGGGAGGAGCATATATTTCCAGTAAAAGTTGGGGACAGCTTATGAATGCTTTTTAATTTAAATACTACATTTCTGCAAGCATTTTAAAACCACTGCTAATAATGTATATTTGGTGTGATGGAGAGTTTATACATATTATTGCAGAGGACAAGAAAGTCCTAAATCTTACAGACTTGGATTCTTTGACCTTGACAAGTTTAGTCTGAAAACATTTTTTACATGATGAAAAGCTTTGTGAGAATGCTAATAACATTCTTAAAGGGTTAATGATGCCTAACTGATTGGCACTAAAAACTAGATTTCATTTGGTATTGTGACAGAGAAAATCTGCCACCAGGAGTATACGTTCATGCCCACATTATTATAGGACAATTTAGGTCATCTTATTTTAAATTTCATGGCTCTCTAACATAGATGTAAATCAAAGTCAGTGAGGCAAATGATGATTTTTCCATAGCGAGATTTTTATAGTCTTGATCTATACACCTGCACATATAATTTGTTATTGAAGTATTTCAAGCATTTAATTGAATGATTGTATCATGCAGATTCAGTCACACATAAGCAATTTCTTACTTAAATAAACATACTGTACATTTGACATATTGGTTTTTTGCTTTTTTAGACCTGATTTATCCATCACTTCCATCTCCAGATCTGATTTATTGGTCAATTCCTTTTCAAGATTTGATGTATTGGTCATTTTCTTTTAAAAAATTGATTAAAGCACATTGCATAAGTCCTTTCAGATCTGTTTCTAAATATTACACATATATCTGGTATGTATGTTTAAAATCTTAATTCCAAAACTTTCTTGATTAATAATTCATCTCTTCCTATCTTGGGCTAGTCTTTGTTATACATGAATATAATCTGAATTAGATGAAACAAGCAATTACAGTGGACATAAAATACATTAAGTGTAGCTTTACAATAAATTGCTCTCTATGAAGCTTTAAAGAGAGTCTGGAGATTTAATAAAAAGCATTAACAGAATAGGTAAAATTTGAGTTCTGGCTTCAACATTTTTATGCTCTAGAATTATATGCTGCAAAAGCAAACAAAAGGGAATTTGTGTTGCGCAGCTCCAATTGCCTTGGGGATACCAGAGAAGGAATCTCCACGTACGGTAGAGAACTTTGCTTACCAGGATAAAAGGCACCAGGGTGAATCTTTGGGGAAACAAGAGATACTCAGTGCCCCAGAAAGGGTTTTCTGGTCCCAACTCCACACCCACTCCAGCCAGACCAAGGTGCAAGATCATCCTTTGAATGGGATGAGAACCTGATGGAGTTACAGATTCCACAGCGAAAGCAATGAAAGGAGGGAGGCGAGCCTTGACTTACTGGCCAAGCTCCAGCAGAGGTAATTAAATTCTGCCTAGCTAAATTCTCTCTGCACCCACAAGATGATACAGGTTTGTTACCTACTTCCTAATCTGCCCCAAACTGCAGGCAGTGTTGTTTTATACAGCCAGACAGCTGCTTGGTTCCACTGGTGCATGAAAGGAGCCATATCCAGCCATCTCTTATCTGCCTCACAGGGGTGTTTTGAGGGCTAATTAATAAATATTTGGAAAGATGAAGGGCACCCAGGAAGTGCAAGGCATTATTATTTCACACCTCTGACCAGATCTCTAGACAAACTCTATGACCTGGGAATTCAGTTACATGAATATATTTCAGCATTAGTGCCCTGAATGGTTCACCAAACAGAAAAGTCCCATTCTGTCCAAGTCTGAGCACTTCCCAGGAGGAGCTGAACACCAAAGCTCCCACTGAACCCAAGAGAATTTGAGAGTGCTTCTCATGCAGCAGGATATGCTCGGCTACTCACAAAACGAGGTTGCCTTTGAGGAAAACTCATTTGTGCTTTAACGCACCTCTTCTATGCTTTTGGTAATAGCTCAGGACAACCACCATCAAAGTCAAAAGAAGCTTTTCCATTGGGTTTAGTGAGAGTTTGACTTGATCAAAGGAGAAATCATACAGTGTCTGGTTCTGAAGTCTTTATACACAACCAGCCCTAAAAGAAAGGAGTGTTCAGAGATATAGAGGAATATGACATGGAGATGCCAGGGTCAGAGACGAGGATGTTTGTCCCTAACTCTGGCCCTGTAAAATTAATAAAATAGTAATAATAAAAATGGCAATATGGAGTACAAAACTGGCAGCTGTTGCTACAACACCTTGCCAAAAAGAAAAAAGAAGAAAGCAGAGAAAGCTATTTAAAATTATACCTTTCCATATTCAGTTATTAAGCTGCAAATGGGCAGCAATTACAAAAAACAAAAAACAAAACAAACAAAAAACATACAAAAAAACCCAAACAAACAAACTTGGGATGGACTTAATGCTACTATTTCTTTTATCATCCAAAATCTCATAGAGGTTTTGGGTTTTTAAATATGGCATACGATTACATCACTCATCCTTTGGACAAAATAGAGATTTCAGAATTACTCAATGAATCTATGTACTTCTGCATATTAAAATCTAGTGTAGCATCACAGAAGCATGCTAAGAACTTCTCAGTCCTTTTCTAGAAGAACCAGCAAAGGAGAAGTTGCCTGCTCCCCAAAGACAGGTACCTTGAATTTGGTGAGACCCAATTACTCGTTTTCCGTAAAGTAGAGCAAGCTCATTTCCTGGCCCCATGAAGATCTGAGTGAGGGTAAACCACTCCCAACAAAGGTCTTGAACCCGAGGACTCAGAAGAAGACACCATGAGATAAAAGGCATACCTACACCTCAGAAGATGGGGTCCATAACCATATGTGCGAGAGCAGGCAGATTTCAAAGGGTGGAATAGTTTGAGCAGCAGAGGCCTCGGGACTTTCACTGACCTTTTTTTACATCTCTAAAATTATCTGGGCTCTCAAATTTTCATGTGCATCCAGTAACGACTTCCTGTCCTCCTCAACCACTCCAAAAGTCAATGCTATGCTGTCCAAGACAAACTGCCCTCTTAAGAGGAATTAGGAAAAGACTTCTGCCCCAAGTGAATAATATCCAGCCCCCTCTTACTTTCCCAGCAGAGCTTTCCCCTCTCTTCCACTACGCCAGCATTTCCCATGCAGCACAAATCCACGTGTGAATACTTCACACAGCAGGGAACCAATTCTCACACCACGAAATGCCAAACCCTCCAGAACACTTAAAACAAACACGTTGCAGTTTGCATCCAGCACTTGTTGAAATATAAAATAGGTCTAATACCTTGTTTTTCATCTGCTGACCTCTGTCTGAGACAATGTTTCAAGACAAACAGGTTGAGCATGGGCACAACGTGGAAGTGGTTTCAATGAGGTTTTCTACAACCTAGTTCCTACCACAGCTCAAAGAATATTCAAGTACCCTCTGCTTCAGAGGTGCCTGCTGGTGGTGTGGGTGTCTTGGACAAAAGACAGGGATCTCATTTGCGCTGACTGGGCTTCCAAGATGTGGCTCACCACTTACACTACTCTGCAACAGCTTATTCTTCCAGCAACAAAATACAGCATCAGAGCTATCAACTGTCACCACTCCCATGTCAATGGAGCTCGGAAAGCGCTGCCACAGGAAACTACAAAATTACCCTTTCCAGAAATGAACAGGGCTTACAGCGTTATATGAAAAAAAACCCAAACCATCAAACAAAAAAACCCCAAACAAACAAACAAACAAACAAATCCCCAAACCAAAAACCCAAACAAACAACTAAAACCAACCACACTACCACCACCAAAAAAAGCCAAACCCCCAAAAAACATTACAGCTATTGGCTCTCACTCTGTTCACCTATTGCTGTACACAGGGCATTTGCATCTAGAGGAAAACAAGGAACAGATATTGGGTGACTGAAAAACTTGAGCCTTCCATTGTTTTATTGACTTGTCACCACAGTGAAATTTGCTTTAATTTACTTTAAAAGTAAATGACTTGATCTTCATAAAACTGGTGGCAAGTCACAGTTCTTAGTGAGGATGTTAAACAAGGATTCTGTTTAACAACCAGAGGCACCATTTCCAAATGCAATGCCTATTTGATCAGGCACATCTATCTTCTCTTTTGAAACATGCTGGTTTATTTTTAAGATGTTCAACATACCCAGGGGAAAAAAGAAGATTTTGAGCCCTTGAAAACCTGTGCAAAAGCTTTAGGTCCCCTCCCAGGAGACAGGGACTTAAAATCAGGCAAAGACACTCAACTTTTTAAAAACAAGCTACTAGTTAGTGCCAGTCCTGGTTGCAAGCCTTGATGTTTTTGAGAGGCTGAATTCAGTTTCCCAGACCCAAACTCCAGTATTTCCAGTCCAAATCAAGCAACACTTTGATGACTGAGAAAGGTCATGGTGTCAGCTGGGTACTGGAAAGAGAAAGGTCTTCCAACCACCTCACGACCACCATGGAGGATCATTTCCCATTGTGACCATCAAGAATACACACATAGAAACAAGGAATCTGTGGGGCAGGAGGTCTTCAGAAATGGGAAATTAAGATATTTCCTTCACAAAGAGATAATACAGGGTTTTCAGAGGCTAGAGAAGAGAATGTCACCTTTATCACCTTCATATGTCCTCACTATAAAAGGCAAAATTTCTCTGGAGCTCCTAATCCAAATGTGTTGTTCCCAGAGTTTGGCTGCAGCAGGCTTTAGTCGAAGTCTGGAGTGACTCATGATCTGTTTCCAGTCTTTCTTTACACTACAAAATTCATACAACTATGCAAGAAATTTCACCTGCACCTTTTGGGAAGCAATTTGCTGCTTACAACTTACAGCTATTACTCAGCTTGGGAGTCAGACAAGTTTTCTACCAACTAAACTGGCCCCACTCTCTGCCTTGGTCCCAAATCTTGCTCAGAAGACCAGAAGGAAGACAAATCAATGATGAACCAAGAGATGCAATGCCCTTCCATGTGTGTTCACAGAGGGAAGGAAAAGGAAAGCAACAACTGATTTCTATGTCCAAAGTGACAGAGTGAAGTGGAGCCTGGGCAGTGGGTAGTCCCCACATGGCCAAGAGATCCTTCATGAACCCAGCGCTTGCTCAGGCTCTGGTTCAACACAGTGAGAGCACTAATGATGGAGTAGCAGTTTCCCCACGATTCAGAGAAAATGACTCTAGTTAGTCACAAGCACTTCTTCCTGCAGCTCCTTGGAATTCTCTCATCCGAGCTTAGACAAGCCCCTCAGCAAACTCTGGTAGCCTGAGAAAAGCTGAGCCTGAGGTGTTAACAGCTGTGAATATAATGCAGTTAATTTAATTGGGTTGTCCATCCTTGATATTTGAAAAGTCCTTTTTAAATGTTATAACTTTTTTTTACAACTGAGTTGTTATTTTCTCCTGAACTCCATTTCCATTTTAATGCTGATGTTCAGTTTCTTTTGCAAATTGAGTGAAGGTAAAACTCTCCCAATAATATACCATCCTTTTGAACAACTTATTTCCTTTTGGTGCAGTTTCAAACAGATAGAGCTGTAATGGCCAAAATAAATTTTATCCCAGAAATGCAGAAAGCTAAAAGTTAAGCTTAACTTATAAACCTTTTTTAAGAGAGACAAAATCATGCCAGCCTTATTACCATGACAGTCACAGTTGTTTAGATTTATTATGCAATGGTAATCAGGCTATACAATAAATTTGCTATAGTAATGCATTAATCACTTTGAGAAGAAAAATGAACCACTGAAAGGAAGACAATACATTTTCCTCTCTCTTCTTCCCCGTGGTAAGAACTGGTCCCTAACTCCATTCTTTAGAGATGGAAGCATATGTTTTCACTTCTGCTGCTACATCTGACTTGAGCCAATGGCTCAGCAAGGTCACTCTCATTATACTTCCTAGATAACTGAGCTCCACTAATATTTCTCAATGAGATCTTCCTTTTGAATTAGAAAATACTTGGGCTAAAATTTCTGCTTGTTAGATGCTTTTCCTGATTCTGCATACACTCTCATTGTATACAGAAAGTTTATACTTTTGGATGAGACAACTTTTTAAGTTGATGAGACAGATCACTGAGGAGATACAGATGGCCAAAAAGGTTTTATAAGAAAGGGGATGCTACACAATGCAAAGCAGAGGTGGAACATCAGATGAAGCAAGAGAGATGGTATCACGGGTATTTGTATCTGTCCTGGGTTCAGCTATAGCAGTCATTTTTCTCCTTCTTAGTAGCTGGTGCAGTGCTGTGTTTTTTAACTTTCAGCCTGGGAACAACGCTGATAACACCGATGTTTTTAGTTGTTGCTAAGTAATGTTTATTCCAACCAAGGACTTTCTCAGTCTCATGCTTTGCCAGGGAGGAGGGGAAGCTGGGAGGTAGCAGAGACAGGACACCTGACCCAAACTAGCCAAAGGGGTATTCCATACCACAGCACGTCATGCCCAGTATATAAACCGGGGGGAGTTACCCGGAAGGCCAGATCACTGCTCGGGTCGGGATGGGTATCGGTCGGCGGGTGGTGAGCAATTGTATCCTCTCCCCTTGTTATTTCACTAATCATTATTATCATTGGTGGTAGCAGTAGTGGTTTTCTATTATACCTTAGTTGCGGGACTGCTCTTATCTCAACCCGTGGGAGTTACATTCTTCCGATTCTCCTCCCCATCCCTCCAGGAGCAGGGGGAGGAAGGGGGGGAGTGAGCGAGCGGCTGTGTGGTTCTGAGTTACTGGCTGGGCTCAAACCACGACAGTATCACAACAGGACATCTTTATCCTCCCCTCACGAAAGTATATTATGAATGTGAACACCCCAATCATCATCCTCCTTCAGGGATAAACTTCATCCATTATTAGTAAAATCTGCCACATCTCATCTCCAGAACTGGTACCTGGTCTATAGGTGAGGTGGCATTGTGTGCCACTGCATCCCTCATAGCACCTTTCAAGATGGGGTTTGGTTAAGACTTCAATTAGGAAGCCAAAATCCTGCAAAACTTAAAACCACCTCCAGGAGATGCTCCCTGGTATTCTGCTGTGCTGATCAATCCCACCGCAGGGCAATTTGTACCAGCATGTCCAAGAAGAAAAGTCCCCAGGGAATAATTTCTTGCAAGTAAATGCTTTTGTTTTGCTCAGGACATCTCCCCATCAACCTCCTCCCAGGCAAGACACTGGAAGACAATGAGAAAAGCAAAATTAGCAGGTTCTGTTTCCTCTCATTTTTTCCAAGGAACTAAGTGCATCTTCACTGAAAGAGCACTAATGTCTTTTCCAACTTTAAGAAAAGCAACTTGGAGCCAACAGCAAAGCCTAGGTCTGTGCAGATGGCTGAAAAATCCTCTTTGGTCCACCTTCATCTGTGGCATGTTAGGGAGAACTTCCTTCTGTCACAAAGGAAAAGCTGGATCTACCCAAACCTACTTTGAAGCTGGAAGCTTTTGAAACACTGAAGACAAGCAGCAACACCAGTGAAGGGAATGTGGTGTGTGGATGGCTGTAGCTGCTCAGCTGCTATTGAAATTCATGTGACAAAATCCACATGTAACATCTTGAAGGTACACCCCAAGGTGTTCCCTGCAACCACAGAGGCTGCATCCTATCTCCCATTCTTACTTGTATATATAACATTATAAAATGTTAAAACATGCTTCCTAAAGCCTGTCAGTAAACTCTGGCTGTATGTTGCACCACAATATTCCTGTTACCAGGTAAATTCATGGGGAAGCTGCAGTTAATGCTCCCAGGTAAAGAAAAGCTCCCTACCCTCCAGCCTGCGGAATTAAAGTTATCAGAGTAAGAATTAAATTATTCCCCTTTCAGACACTGAAAGCCTCCAGGCAGCATCCTCACAGTCTTTTTCAACACAGGTAAATTGAATTCCAGGAAGTTTACTGTATGTGGACTCTTCAGAGAAGATATTTAGTAACAACATCATGACCGTAACCTATGAAGAAAGACTGAAAAGCAAGAAGTTGTTTAGTCTAGAGATGTTTAGTCTAGAGAAAAAGGAGGCTGCAGCAAGCCATAACAACAGCCTTCAAATATGCAAAGGGTCAGTGCAAAGAGGAAAGTAATGAGCTGTCCTTGGTGTCCGCAGTGACCAGAACATAAGGGACCTATGCCACGGGTTAGACAAGGAGAAATGCTTTTGAGAAGGGATGGTGGTGAAGGTCTGCCAGGGAGGCTCCAGAGAGGTGTCACACTCTCCATGGGGGCTTTAACAACAGCTTATGCGAATATCCGTCAGGGATAATGCAAGCCTGTCTGACCCTGCCTTGTGGCACAGGGATGGATTACATCACCTCCTGAGATTTCTTGTAACCCTATTTCATTTATGACTTTATATGGCTGGGCCCCTGTAGGAGAGGATGGAAACTATTTGATTATTGCCAAAGAGAAGTAACTGCTTGGCTGGAGAAGAAAGAGTTAAAGAAGAAGCAAAGTACACTGTGTGATTAAGCAGAGCAACCCAGCTGGACAGGAGCAGGAGAACAGAAAGATAAGGAACTGGTTATTTTGGGACTCTTTGTGAAACGACGAGGAATGTTGAGGAAACAAAACTGTAAACCAGGAACTAAACATGATGTGATAAAAATGGCTTGGTATGGGAGTTGGAGCAATAGGCTAAAGATAGCTTTGCTAGAATGGTATAAAAGCTAGAGCAATAGGCAATAAAGGGATTTGCTGCATGAAGATGCTTTGAGTCTGTGCCCTTCATTACGCCACAGGCCCCCAAGGGTAATTTTCCCCACCGCCCAAGCTTTTCCCTTATCTGTTCAGTGCTGGCACATTAGTTCTTCCAACCACACAATTATTCAATATGGGATGTGCTCATGGAAATGAAAAGGCTGGTGTCTGCAGGGCAGCCGGGCTGCAGCATGGGCTTACACCACTCACATCAGTCACCTATTTCTTACAGAAATAAGTAAATGAATGGGAGGGTGGTTGGTGTAAGAATATAAGAATTTGGGCCAAAGTCTGAGGATTGCTTTGAGATGAATTGTGCTAAAAATATATAAACAACTCTAAAATTTCGGGTGGATTTGCCTGGCATCTTCAAGGGTACATGGATTTCTGTTGTTTGAGGGAAATCATAGAATCATAGAACAGTTAGGGTTGGAAAGGACCTTAAGATTCACACACACACACACAGAATGGTTTGGGTTGGAAGGGACCTTAAAGATCATCTAGTTCCAGCCCTCCTGCCATGGGCAGGGACACCACACACTAAACCATGTCACCCAAGACTCCATCCAACCTGGCCTTGAACACTGCCAGGGATGGAGCATTCACAACTTCCTTGGGCAACCTGTTCCAGTGCCTCACCACCCTCACTGTAAAGAACTTCTTCCTTATATCTAATCTAAACTTCCCCTGTTTAAGTTTAAACCCATTCCCCTTGTCCTATCACTACAGTCCCTAATGAAGAGTCCATGTTTGAACAGGGCACGCTGCTTAGCTCCCCTGCACCCAGTCAGGCTTTTCTTGGTGGGGACGGGGTGGGCATGGGATGGGGCAGCAGTGTAACTAGCCTGCATCCAGGTCCTCTAACTGCTCACCCCCTGAACTGTGCAGTGTGCAAGGAAGTGCTGCTGGCTGCATCCCTGCAACTGTTTGGGAAGATGTGGGACTGCCCCACAGAAGCCACAGGGAGGGATCCTGTTGGTAGAAAAAAGAAATCTGTTCCTCTGCCACAAGCATGCACAAGTATTGCAGGCGGGACTGACCTCAGGCAGATCCAAACACTGGCACTACTGAAGAAAAAGCCCTGAAAAAGCCGGCTCCTAAATCCATGCAAGTCTGCAAAGCCCCTCAAAACCAGGAATGCAGGACACTGAGTTGGGATGTTCTTGCTTGCTTGAATTAAATTCTATTTTAAAATGCATAAAGCTTCAGTAACTGCAAAAAAAATCCTTTTTTTTTTTTAAAAGTAAAAGTAAGTGAAAAAAGTGAACCAATGAGCCTCTTCTGCTTTAGCCTCCCTGGTTTTATTCCTTGCAAACTTTTTTCTGATATATATACCATGGCAATATATACCCATAATCTAAAAATTTTTAATGCATTCTCTCACTGAACTAGAGTATTTATTTCACAAATTAAATTAGCTTTCTTGATTGTGAACTGGGAAAACTAAAAGTATATAAAAAATCATAGGAAATGCTTAAATGGATGATAAGTCAATAAATAATCCTTGTACTTAACCTGAAAACCATTAGGTAGTTGAAGTGATGACTGATTTAATGCTACACATTTATTTTACCTGTGATAATGTGTATTTAAACTCAAGACTTTATATCTGGACTAAAGCCTTCATTTGGAAATAATCGCAAAAATTCAGGGTGTTTTCTTTTTAAAAAATAAGATTTAATTAAAAACACAAAATGAAATATTTTAGGCAACCATCAACAAAATGGGAAAATACCATGTGTTTGGGGTTTTAGTGCCCTCTGAGTGCTGGAATTTATTTTAAACAAGCAGAAAATAGAGAGCAAGCAGAAAAATTCAGCAGATTCCTGCTAGTAAAATTATTTACCAAGCTAACAAGGGAGGAACCCTTCTAGTAGCAACAAGCCAGCAAGGAAAAGATGTGCGTTTGTATTTTACCTTTGGGTTAGCACACCAGTAAAATGCCAACTGACGAGCACTTCACATAAATATTTCTTTCTAAATGAGCTAAGGAGCGCTACAGTCAATCGACAGAAAAACCCGGGATAAATACTACATTGCTCCATATTACAGGAAAATATAAAGACATAAAAATAATGTTGATTTATAAATTACTAATAAATTAACACTTCATTTTGCATTTAAATTAACTATTTGGGCTATTAATCTATCTTAGCTTCAATTCTACCAAGAAAGAATACATGCTAGTTACTTATTATTTAGATCTTTCTTGCCTCTGGAATTAAACATATACACACTCAAAAATATTTATATATGTGTGTGTAGATGCATTCACTGTGCTGTTGTTAGCTGTGCTACTCAAGCTCCATTGCAATATTTATCGTATATTTATTTTACAACTGAAACTCTGAAGTGGTTTTACAGTTGAGTTTAACGATACGAAACTTGGATTATAAATTATAAGCAGATTTATTGCAGCCTGAAGAGACAAAAATTTGGAGATACTTAATTGCCTGATCCCAGTTAAATTTTAAAGAAATAGTTAAGTGAAATGACACACATTGGCTGAATAGCTGAGCTCTAAAGAGCACTGTAAATGACTGTCAGCTGCACAGCGGGGCTATACCCTCTGAGGACTTCTTTGCTAGAATGAACATTTAACAATTGTCAGCAAAATAAAACCAAACTAAACAAAAGAAAACAAAACAACAACAAAAAAATCCCAAGGATTTTTCTCAAGCATTATTATTTTCATTGCAGAAAAAAATAGCTCGTGGGAGGGTAGGGGGCAAAAATCAGACTCAGCATTTCAGCTGATTCTGTAACTCATGAAGTAAAACCTGTGATAGTTGTTGACAAAGAAGAAAAAAAATGAAAGTTTTACACTAAACTGAGCGGTCAGAGGGATGCACAGGTTGTGGCAGCATTTCTGACTGATCTCAGATGATTTTCTGGCCACAATTATAAGCCAGACCCTGTATTACTCACTCAGAACTCCGAAAGCAGGCAAGAATGATGTAGAAAGTTAGGGAAAAAAGAAACCCAAACAACTAAAAAAGTCTTTTTTGCACTTTTGCTCCCCTCAAAGCCTGGCATTTGCCTGGCCTCTGCAGCAGCTCACAATGCAGGGAGAGAATGCAGCATCTCCCACTCCTGGTGCCAGAGCCCCAGGCTGCTGCTCCAGCCAACCCTGTGCATTTCTGAGGCAGAGAAAGTCTCCAGCTCTGACTACCAACGACCACCAAAGACACCCAATCAGCAAGAAAGCGCATGCTTAATTAGGATGCAAATATTATAATTGATTCCCGGAAATCTCATGAATATGTAAATAACTCCCTGGAAACTGTGTAAATATGCATGAGCATGCTAAATATATAGCTGCTGCCAGCAAGGAACAGGTGTGCTAACCTTTGTGAAATGATTTGCATGTGCGCTGTTGTGGTTTAAGCCCAGCCGTTAACTCAGAACCATGCAGCCTCTCACTCACTCCCCTCCTTCTTCCCACCCTGTTCACGGGGGGATGGGGAGGAGAATCGAAAGAATGTAAATCCCACGAGTTGAGATAAGAACAGTCCAGTAAATAAGGTATAATACAAAACTGCTACTACTACCACCAATAATAATAATGATAAGGGATTTAACAAGGGGAGAGAATATGAAACTAAAAGGGGAAAAGGAAAAGAAAACAATAAACACAAGTGATGCACGATACAATTGCTCACCACCTGCAGACTAATACCCAGCCTGACCTGAGCAGCGATCTGGGCCTTCAGGGTAACTCCCCCTAGTTTATATACTGGGCATGACGTGCTGTGGTATGGAATACCCCTTTGGCTAGTTTGGGTCAGGTGTCCTGTCTCTGCTTCCTCCCAGCTTCCCCTCCTCACTGGCAGAGCATGAGACTGAAAAGTCCTTGATCGGAGTAAGCATTACTTAGCGACAACTAAAAACATCGGGGTGTTATCAGCATTGTTCCCAGGCTGAAAGTCGAAAACACAGCACTGCACCAGCTACTAAAAAGGAGAAAAATAATTGTTACAGCAGAACCCAGGACAGTACCCAGGCGCTGTAATAAAGAATGCCTGCTTTCTAAAACTCCAAATTGAGTCTTGAAGAGTTTCTCCGACCGATTTTATGATAACAGTTGGAAAGGATCTTACAATCATCTAGTTCCAACCTCCCTGCCATTGGCAGGGACGCCTCACCCAAGGTAATGTCACCCAAGGCTCTGTCCAACCTGATATGTATTCCTCGTTCCCTGTCTGCCTGCCGTTTTAACTCTGTCATAAAGCTGTTTGGAAGTGCACCTAAAAGCATCCATTCAAAGTCAGTACATTAAAACTCTGGTGGATCCTGACCAAGTGATACAGAGGTGTCCTGGGTTCAGCTACAGCAGTCATTTTTTCTCCTTCTTAGTAGCTGGTGCAGTGCTGTGTTTTTGACTTTATTCTGGGAAGAGTGCTGATAACACACCAATGTTTTTAGTTCATGCTAAGTAATGTTTACTCTAACCAAGAACATTCTCAGTCTCATGATCTGCCAGGGAGGAGGGGAAGCCAGGAGGAAGCAGAGACAGGACACCTGACCCAAACTAGCCAAAGGGGTATTCCATACCACAGCACGTCATGCCCAGTATATAAACCGGGGGGAGTTACCCGGAAGGCCCATATCGCTGCTCGGGTCGGGCTGGTTATTGGTCGGCGGGTGGTGAGCAATTGTATCCTCTCCCCTCGTTATTGCCCTTATCATTATTATTATTATTGGTGGTAGTAGTAGTGGTTTTGTATGGTACCTTAGTTACTGGACTGTTCTTATCTAAACCCATGGGAGTTATATTTTTTTGCTTCTCCTCCCCATGCCTCCGGGAGTGGGGGGAAGAAGAAGCAGGGGAATGAGTGAGTGGCTGCGTGGTTCCAAGTTACCAGCTGGGCTCAAACCACGACAGTTTTTTTTTGGTACCCCATGTGGGGCACGAAGGGTTGAGATAATGACAGATCTGATGAGAGTGTGTCTAATCGTATTTGTGATAAGCATTCATTGTTTCAGATTGATAGTCACTGGTCACAACATTGATTCATTTGCTCTCAGAGTTGTTGTGCTTGATTTCAGAGTTTTAGCATGTCGTATCTTACTTACAGCCAGTATTGGCTGTTATAGTGTTTATCGGCTTTGGGGCCCAGGCTAAGGTTATTGTTTCACTGTACTTCATGGTAATGACTTGTAATACAATAGACTCATTGATCATGAAACTGGTCTGGCTTGCGTTCCAAGCGTGGTCATCACCTCTATACTTTGGGAGGTATATAAGGAATTTTTTAGCAATTGCATATCTTTTTTTTTCTCCTCGGGAGGTCAACCTATGAAGGAGACATTCCCATACACACCCTGCTCCCCCAGCAGCCTATTTACAGCAGCATTTGAGAGTTCTAAAGGTTTTGCATGGCCTTTGAATATCCTTGAGACCTGCCTGCTGCTTGTGCTGGGGATGAGCATGTTGGCACACATACGGAGTGTGTTTTACCCATGGCCATCCCACCCTGGGAACACCCTATTTCATCTGATCTCGAAAGTTAAGCAGTGTTGGGTTTGGGTCTGGTCTAGGGTTAGACGACGATATAGGAGGACCACCAAGAGATTTTCCCTGAGGCTGGACAGTCATGAGTGGCAGGGTGTGTGGGATAGTATGGGCAAGTATCTAGGCCAGTGGGCCCCTCCAGTGCTTTGGAACTTCACCACTGAACAAGCGCAAAATCTGGAAAAACTAGTAAAACACTTAAACGAGGGGTTCTGTCATACTGGTAATACGAGAGAGGGACAAATCATGGCAACATGCTGGGGCTTGGCCTACGCCTACAGAGCCCTGCTCAACACCGTCCAGCACCTTCAAAGGGAAAAAGATGTCTCTGGATCTGATGGCAAAGCAACAGACAACACAGCTACTCCAACTCCAAGCACAGCAGCTACACCAACCCCAGTGACAAGCACAGCAGCTACTCAAACTCCGACAGCAACAGACAATGCAGCTGTTGGTGTTACTCAATCCCCAAGCACAGCAGCTGCACCAAGCCCGGCAACAGACAGTGCAGCCACTCCAACCGCAGTGATAGACAGTGCAGCTAAACCAAATGGCCAATATGTGACAATATCGGTTGTCCCGGTAAGCAAGGGGAAAAGCAAACGAGAGGCACAAAGAGCAACCCCTGCAGTGAAGAAAGATGAAGACCCAATGCACTTACTACAAGCTGTGCTTGTAGTTGGCATAGCTGTGTTGTCTGTTGCTTTGTCATCAGATCCAGAGACATTTTTTTCCCTTTGAAGGTGCTGGATAGTGTTGAGCAGGGCTCTGTAGGTGTAGGCCAAGCCCCAGCACATTGCAGCGAGTTGTCCCTCTCTGGTATAAACAGAACGACAGCACACCTCGTTTAAGTGTTTTGCTAGTTTTTCCAGATGTTCCACTTGTTCAGTGGTGAAGTTCCAAAGCACTGGAGGGGCCCACTGGCCTAGATACTTGCCCATACTATCCCACACACCCTGCCACTCATGACTGTCCAGCCTCAGGGAAAATCTCTTGGTGGTCCTCCTATATCGTTGTCTAATCCTAGACCAGAACCAAACCCAACACTGCTTAACTTTCGAGATCAGACAAAATAGGGTGTTCCCAGGGCTGGATGGCCATGGGAAAAACACACTCCGTATGTGTGCCAACATGCTGATCCCCAGCACAATCAGCAGGCAGGTTTCAAGGGTATTCAAAGGCCATCTAAAACCTTCAGAACTCTCAACTGCTGTTGCAAATAGGCTGGTGGGGGAACGGGAGGTGAAAGGGAATGCCTCCTTCGTAAGTTCACCCCCCGAGGAGAAAAAAAAAGATATGCAATTGCTAAAATATTTCATTATATACCTCCCAATGTATAGAGGTGATGGCCACGCTGGAAGCACAAACCAGACCAGTTTCATGATCAATGAGTCTATTGTATTACAAGTCATTACCATGAAGTACAGTGAAACAAGAACCTTAGCCCAGGCCCCCCAGCCGATAAACACTAAAACAGCAAATAGTGGCTGTAAGTAAGGTACAACATGCTGAAACTCTGAGATCAAGCACAACAAGTCTGAGAGCCAAATAATCACCATTGTGACGAGTAGTAACAATGAATGCTTATCACAAATATGATTAGACACACTCTGGTCAGATCTGTTGTTATCTCAACCCTTCGAGCCCCACGTTGGGCGCCAAAAAGAACTGTCGTGGTTTGAGCCCAGCCAGTAACTCAGAACCACACAGCCGCTCGTTCACTCCCCCCCCTTCTTCTTCCCCCCGCTCCTGGAGGGATGGGGAGGAGAATCGGAAGAATGTAACTCCCACGGGTTGAGATAAGAGCAGTCCCGCAACTAAGGTATAATACAAAACCACTACTGCTACCACCAATGATAATAATGATTAGTGAAATAACAAGGGGAGAGGATACAATTGCTCACCACCTGCCGACCGATACCCAGCCCGACCCGAGCAGTGATCTGGGCCTTCCGGGTAACTCCCCCTGGTTTATATACTGGGCATGACGTGCTGTGGTATGGAATACCCCTTTGGCTAGTTTGGGTCAGGTGTCCGGTCTCTGCTTCCTCCTAGCTTCCCCTCCTCCCTGGCAAAGCATGAGACTGAGAAAGTCCTTGGTTGGAATAAACATTACTTAGCAACAACTGAAAACATCAGTGTTATCAGCGTTGTTCCCAGGCTGAAAGTTAAAAAACACAGCACTGCACCAGCTACTAAGCAGGAGAAAAATGACTGCTATAGCTGAACCCAGGACAAGAAGTAACTGCTTGGCTGGAGAAGAAAGAGTTAAAGAAGAAGCAAAGTACACTGTGTGATTAAGCAGAGGAACCCAGCTGGCCAGGAGCAGGAGAACAGAAAGATAAGGAACTGGTTATTCTGGGACTCTTTGTGAAACGACGAAGAACGTTGAAAAAAATAAAACTGTAAACCAGGAAATAAACATGATGTGACAAAATAGTTCGGCATAAGAGTTAGAGCAATAGGCTAAAGACAGCTTTGCTAGAATGGTATAAAAGATAGAGCAATATGCAATAAAGGGACTGGCAGCATGAAGATGCTCTGAGTCCCTGCCTTACGTACGCCACATGGGATCATGGAGAAGACATGAGAAAGTGGGATGGAAAACCTACCTCAGTTCTGGAGCAACGGGTGCATGAACTGAAGAGGAGAACAATGGTCAAGGATGATCCTCCCATGAAAGTTGCTGCTCCAGTCTCTGGTAAGCTGTTTCCCAGAGAGAGTTGAAGACCTGATTTTACTCCAGCTCCTGTAATAAGGTATACTAATCCCTTTCTACAAGACAGAAGTGGACAATCTTATGTTCCCTAATAGAGGGTCCCTGCCTCCAGCCAGGTGGAGGAGAGGGACAATTGGGTTTACTGTACTGTGTGGATCAGATGGCCTGCCACATCAGTCCCACAGAAGAATAAGGGTCTAGTAGATACCAGTGCACAGTGCACCATGATGCCATCAAGATATCAAGAGGTGGAACTCATTTGTATTTCTGGAGTGACAGGAGGATCCCAAAAGTTCACTGCACTGCAGGCTGAAATCAGCCTGACTGAGAGGAAGTGGCAAAAGCACCCCATTGTGACTGGTCGAGGGGCTCCATGCATCCTTGGCATAGACTATCTCAGGAGAGGGTACTTCAAGACCCAAAAGGGTATCAATGGGCTATTGGTATAGCTGCCTTGGAGACAGAGGAAATTAAGCACCTCTCCACCTTGCCTGTTCTCTCAGAGGATCCTTCTGTTGTGGGGTTGCTGAAGGTCGAAGAACAACAAGTGCCAGTTGCGACCACTAAAGTGCACTGGTGGCAATACCGTGCCAAGCAATACTCCCTGATTCGCATCCAGAAGCCGATCCGTAGGCTGGAGAGCCAAGGAGTGATCAGCAGGACCCGCTCACCCTTTAATAGCCCCATATGGCCAGTGCAAAAGTCTAATGGAGAGTGGAGACTAACAGTAGACTATCGTGGCCTGAATGAAGTCACACCACCATTGAGTGCTGCCCTACCAGACATGCTAGAACTTCACTATGAACTGGAGTCAAAGGCAGCCAAGTGGGATGCCACAATTGATATTGCCATTGCATTTTTCTCAATCCCTTTGGCAGCAGAATGCAGGCCACAGTTTGCTTTCACTTGGAGGGGCGTCCAGTACACTTGGAACCGACTGCCCCAGGGGTGGAAACACAGCCCTACCATCTGCCATGGATTGATCCAGACTGCACTGGAACAGGGGCAAGCTCCAGAACACCTGCAATACATTGATGACATCATCGTGTGGGGTGATACAGAGGAAGAAGTTTTTGAGAAAGGGAGGAAGATAATCCAAATCCTGCTGAAGGCCGGTTTTGCCATAAAACAGAGGAAGGTCAAGGGACCTGCACAGGAGATACAATTTCTGGGAATAAAATGGCAAGATGGACGTCGCCAGATCCCCACAGATGTGATCAACAAGATAACAGCAATGTCTCCACCAACTAACAAGAAAGAAACACAAGCTTTCTTAGGTGTTGTGGGGTTCTGGAGAATGCACATCCCAAATTACAGTCTGATTGTAAGCCCTCTCTATCACGTGACCCGGAAGAAGAATGATTTAAAACGGGGCCCTGAGCAACAAGAAGCCTTTGAACAAATTAAACGAGAAATAGTTCATGCAGTAGCCCTTGGACCAGTCTGGACCAGGCCAGATACGAAAAATGTGCTCTACACTGCAGCCGGGGAGAATGTCCTACCTGGAGCCTCTGGCAGAAAGCTCCAGGGGAGACTCGAGGTCGACCCCTTGGCTTTTGGAGTCGGGGATACAGAGAATCCGAGGCCAGCTACACTCCCACTGAAAAAGAGATACTGGCAGCCTATGAAGGGGTTCGAGCTGCTTCAGAAGTGACTGGCACTGAAGCACAGCTCCTCCTGTCACCCCGATTGCCTGTGCTGGGCTGGATGTTCAAAGGCAGGGTCTCCTCTACACATCATGCAACTGATGCTACGTGGAGTAAGTGGGCCGCACTAATTACACAACGAGCTCGAATAGGAAATCCCAGTCGTCCAGGAATTCTAGAAGTCATCATGGACTGGCCAGAGGGCAAAGATTTTGGGATGTCACCAGAAGAGGAGGTGATGCGTGCTGAAGAGGCCCCACCATATAATGAACTGTCAGAGAGTGAAAAGCAATATGCCTTGTTTACTGATGGGTCCTGCTGTACTGTGGGAAAGCATCAGAGATGGAAGGCAGCTGTGTGGAGTCCCCTGGGACAAGTTGCAGAAACTGCTGAAGGAGAGGGTGAATGGAGTCAGTTTGCAGAGGTGAAAGCCATCCAGCTGGCCTTGGACATTGCTGAACGAGAAAAACAGCCAGTACTTTCTCTCTATACTGACTCATGGATGGTGGCAAATGCCCTGTGGGGGTGGTTGCAACAATGGAAGCAGAGCAACTGGCAACGCAGAAGTAAACCCATCTGGGCTGCTGCACTGTGGCAAGATATCGCTGCTCGGGTGCAAAACCTGGTGGTGAAGGTATGCCACGTAGATGCTCATGTACCCAAGAGTCGGCCGACTGAGGAACACCAGAACAACCAGCAAGTGGATAAAGCTGCTAAGATTGAAGTGGCTCAGATGTACTTGGATTGGCAACAGAGGGGTGAATTATTTTAAAGCCTGGTGGGCCCATGACACCTCAGGCCATCAAGGCAGAGATGCAACATATAGATGGGCTCTTGATCGAGGGGTGGACTTAACAATGGACACTATTGCCCAGGTTATTCATGAATGTGAAACATGCTGCAATGAAGCAAGGCAAGCGGTTAAAGCCTCTCTGGTATGGAGGATGATGGCTGAAGTACAAGTATGGGGAGGCCTGGCAGACTGACTATATCACACTCCCACCGACACGCCAAGGCAAGCGCCATGTGCTTACCATGGTGGAAGCAACCACCGGATGGCTGGAAACATACGCTGTGCCCCATGCCACTGCCCAGAACACTATCCTGGGCCTTGTAGAAACAAGTCTTGTGGCGACACGGCACCCCAGAGAGAATGGAGTCAGACAATGGGACTCATTTCCGGAACAACCTCATAGACACTTGGGCTAAAGAGCATGGCATTGAGTGGGTATATCACATCCCCTACCATGCACCAGCCTCTGGGAAAATCGAACGGTACAATGGGCTGTTAAAAACTCCACTGAGAGCAATGGGTGGTAGGACTTTCAAACACTGGGATACACATTTACCAAAAGCCACCTGGTTGGTCAACACGAGGGGATCTGCCAACAGGGCTGGCCCAGCCCAATCAGAACTTTTACCTACTGTAGAGGGGGATAAAGTTCCTGTGGTGCACATCAAGAATTTGTTGGGGAAGACAGTCTGGGTTATTCCTGCTTCAGGTAAAGGCAATCCCACTCATGGGGTTGCTTTTGCTCAAGGACCCATCCTTGGTGGGTAATGCGGGAAGATGGGGAAGTCTGATGTGTACCTCATGGGGATTTAATTTTGGGGGAAAACAGCCAATAAACTCAATTGTATGCTGCTGCCTGGTATGTAACACTTTTATAGCCCACCAGCTAGTTATCTTACAGTGAGGGTGGTGATGCGCTGGACTGGGTTGCGCAAGGAATTTGTGAATGCTCCATCTCTGGCAGTGTTCAAGGCCAGGTTGGATAGAGCCTTGGGCGACATGGTTTAGTGCGAGGTGTCCCTGCCCATGGCAGGGCGGTTGGAACTAGATGATTGTAAGGTCCTTTCCAACCATAACTATTCTATGATTCTATGATCTTCAGATCACCACCAACTGACCCTGACTTCCCTCCGATCATCACCCCAACAAAGAATGAATTTTGACGAAACCAGATGAGCTCAGCAGTGACCAGACGAGTTAGGCGGTGTCATCAGCAGGCAACAATCCAACACTACACACTGTCCCTCGTGCCCTGAAAGACTGTTACAAGAGATTGAGCCTGACATCATGGACTGGATGAATGCAGGAACTTTATAGGGATTGGTCCATGGACTAGGGAATGATATCTCTCTCTTTTTGTGTGGGGGTGAGGGTACATATATACACATGAGACAAAAGCAATTGTATATTGAAAAATGTGGGATCTGGGCATTAAGTGAATGGTATGGAATAAGGGGTCGATACTGTCCTGGGTTCAGCTACAGCAGTCATTTTTTCTCCTTCTTAGTAGCTGGTGCAGTGCTGTGGTTTTGACTTTCAGCCTGGGAACAATGCTGATGTTAACACCGATGTTCTTAGTTCTTAATAAGTAATGTTTACTCCAACCAAGGACTTTCTCAGTCTCATGCTCTGCCAGGGAGGAGAGGCACGGGAAGCTGGGAGGAAGCAGAGACAGGACACCTGACCCAAACTGGACGAAGGGGTATTCCATACCATGGCACGTCCTGCCCAGTATATAAACTGGAGGGAGTTACCTGGAAGGCCCAGATCGCTGCTCGGGTGGGGCTGGGTATCGGTCAGCGGGTGGTGAGCAATTGCATCCTCTCCCCTTGTTATTTCCCTTATCATTATTATTATTGGTGGTAGTAGTAGTGGTTTTGTATTATACCTTAGTTACTGGACTGCTCTTATCTCAACCCGTGGGAGTTACATTCTTTTGATTCTCCTCCCCATCCCTCGGGGAGCAGGGGGAGGAAGAAGGGGGTTTGTGAGCGAGCTGCTGCGTGGTTCTGAGTTACCAGCTGGGCTTAAACCACGACATACATCTGCTTGAAAAATACATACAGAGCTCCCACTGACTGAAGAGGGAAACTTGCCAATAATATTTCATGGGAGTTATCTTCATATCAGCTTCGGAAAATAAAGACATTTTACACGGAGTGCTAATTCAACAGCGGAAAGTTAAAAATAATTCACTCATATGCAATGAAATTTTATTTGGTTTACAGTTCTTAAATTTAATTTTTAATTTTTTCAGATATATGGTCTAAGAATAAAAATAAGGCAATAAGGTCTAGTTTACAGTGAAGTCAGATGGTTTGACATCACAGGCTACTGCCATGAAAAGAAAAATGATGTCATGAGCAACAGTCTGACTGGATTGCACATCAAAAATACCCATGAACAGTATAAGGATGCAAAAGATCTGGCACAAAACACAAACTTCTCTTAAAAAAATGCATGTGTGAATGCAGGAATAGCAGTGAGAAGTAAGTAAATGTATACTTCAAGAGTTCCACGATTTCCCCTGTGTCAAAGGTCTTAGAGGTAAACTGGATAAAGAACAGAAAATATATTTCTGTTCTTTACTGCTCCTTATTCTCTCCTTAGTTTTAGGGCTCATCCATATGGGGAAATTAGGTAGTAAACTATACTGCAGTGCTATCCATTCCCTGTGCGGACACTCCTCCTCCAGAGTAAGAGTGGATTTTCCTGATTATTTTTTTTTTTTTTTTTAAGCAGCTTAGGCTATATTGGGGGTGGGGTGGGGGGTGGAATCCATCCTTACTCCTGAATAAGCACATCCATGCAGGGAATTCACAGCACAGCTACCATAATATGAGTTCAAATCTTGCTTCTTATTTGTACGGCCTCCCCTGTAGACAATCCCATTGTGGCGGAAATGTGGGAATTCAACAGGGATTTTACCAAAGCCTGCAGTGGTGCCAGGAGCCCACCCAAGACCTTTCCTCTCATCTGAGATGTAAGTAGGATGGAGTTTAGGTCCCACAGTTCCTCACTGCCACATCCTGCCCTTGGAGCTCTACCTAAGTCCTTCAAAGCCTCTTTGAAAACTGAAACATTAAGTGTTACCCACAGGGATACAAAACACCAGATTTTTTCCTCACACTTCATTTTTAAGAGAAAGACTGGCTACAATTTTGTTTATGTCAGAAGCAAATTCTACTTTCCAACATCATCATGCTGATCAGGAAATAATTAGAGGGATATTTTGTTCCTGTTGTTTCCAGGATGTTGGAAGATGGAAAAGCTCTTCTCCAAACAAAATACACTGAAGTAGGATAAAATATGTCGGGGTTATGTACGTATTTGTGAGGGATGTTTGCCAGAGCTGCTAGGAGATGGAATAGGCCAAGAAAATAGCTTGGAAAATAACAGTTGCCTTCTAAAATACCACAATGTACCCTTGGTGGGATTTTATGAGATAGCAACTAATATTGTTATCGGTATAACAGCATATATCATAAACACAAATTTCGTCCTGCAGTGCTTGCTTTGAAATCTCCCAGCACCCCTCCAGGATTGGGGGCATGGAGCAACACCACCAACTGACACCCAAAAACCCTGCTGCCGTCTGACCCATGAGGGACTGTGGGATAATTACTGAATATGATTTAGAAATTAAACTTATATTTAAAAATGTAGCATTGCTCACACATAAAGGAAAAACGGACTTTCAGGGTAAGATGCAGCTGCACGTGGTATGCCAGGAATTCACTCCACAGCGGTTCCCGTGGCAACATTGCTTGACGGAGGATGGAGCAGAGTGGAGATTCTGCGGCCAAACTCTGTCCCAACACCAGCAGAGATGGGAACTAGGTGGTACTTAAAACTGATAAGCTGCATACTTGCTGCCCTGAGCCAACGGCCTGTCATCTTTTGACAAAATGCTGTCCTTTGTGCGAACTTTGCTTCATTATAATGCATTTTAATACGAAAACACACCTCCACCTCCAATGCTACCCGCCTCCAAAGTGAGACCACCCCTCTTTGAGCATGCTCTTTGAATTTTTTGTGGCATATACCTTTAAAAGCGAAGCGAGGAAAATTTACACCAATAACGATAAAGGTATGTATGACTAGAGTCACTCAAACTCCACCTTGAAAGCAAAAAATACTATAAAAATGACCCAAAAAGTGGGGGGCTTTAGGGAAGACATCATCGTGGACGAGCTGAGGAAGACCCCATCAGCTGACTACTCTCGACTCCTGGGACCGGTCGACGGGCTGGACCTTTCTTCCCCCCCATAGGGACGCCTTTGGGTAAGACTTGCACTGTATCCAGTGCTTCCCCGGGAAAATTAGGAATCTCTATAGAGAGTTACTTTTTACTTTTATACTTTAAAGCCAGGCTGTATTATTCATAACTTTGTCGCACAGTTGTATACTTTATTATTTGCACGTGCTTTTGCAGACAGTGCATTTATCACTGGCAATCCACAAGAACCTGTATATGTTGCTTTAATAAACTGCACTGTTTAAGTAGCTAATCGTAAATCCCTCATTGAACGCGACCAGCTCCCTCAGTGTGGCCGTGCTAGTTCGTGAGCACGATTAGACTGAAGGTGCAGTGCACTATTAGTGCATCCGGAATCGTGATTATTCAATATATTGAATGCGACCAGACTGATAGTGGCAAATTGGGCATCACTCAGAATCTAAGCCTAGCCGCACCCAGCCCCTCTAATATCTGAGGACCAGCTGGAAAGCAAGGGGGTTTATTTTCTGCCAAATTATTTTACCCTTTCACGCAACAGGGACCTCACATTGAGAACCAGCGACCACCAAATATTCCAGTCACACTCATAAAATGAATTGCCTTGAAATGCTAAAAGCATGCCAGAAATAACATAATTCCTTCAAAGAAGTAAAGTTAGTAAGTTAGACCACAACGACCACTGTCCACTATGATAAATCATAGAATCATAGAATAGTTAGGGTTGGAAAGTTTGGGAGGTGAAGGCGACAGGATCTGCATAATGAGCTTGAGCAGTGCTCTGAATACAAGCTATGAGGCCCTGATATCAAATAAGCCTTGGGAAACAGATAAGCCAGGATGTTGAAAATAGGGAGTGTAACAAGGAATTTTAATTGAAGGCCAGATGTGAAGAAAGAAGACTGAACTGTTGCCGCATGAACAGTGCGTGACCAGCATTGTGATTGGACTATTGTACGCATGTTTAACCTATGGGATTTTCACAGAATCCAATGAGATTAAGCGTGGCATGCCCGGGCATGTTAGGAAAGTACCGAATGAGGGTATAAAAGAGGTTTGATTGTAATAAAGTTTGTCTCAGCATCCTCACTGACCCGAGTCTGTGCCTTTCAATACGCCACAGGAAAGGACCTTAAGATCATCTAGTTCTATCTCCCCTGCCATGGGCAGGGACACCTCACACTAGACCACATCGCCCAAGGCTCTGTCCAACCTGGCCTTGAACAGTGCCTGGGATGGAGCACTTACCACTTCTTTGGGCAACCTGTTTCAGTGCCTCACCACCCTCACAGTAAAGAATTTCTTCCTTATATCCAACCTGAACTTTCCCTGGTTTAGTTTAAACCCATTACCCCTTGTCCTATCACTACAGTCCCCGATGAAGAGTCCCTCTCCAGCATCCTTGTAGGCCCCTTTCAGATACCGGAAGGCTGCTATGAGGTCTCCACACAGCCTTCTCTCCTCCAGGCTGAACAGCCCCAACTTTTTCAGCCTGTCTTCATATGGGAGGTGCTCCAGCCCCCTTATCATCCTCATGGCCCTCCTCTGGACTTGCTCCAACGGCTCTACATTCTTCTTATGTTGAGGACACCAGAACTGCACACAGTACTCCAAGTGGGGTCTCACAAGAGCAGAATAGAGGGGCAGGATCAACTTCTTCGACCTGCTGGTCACACTCCTTTTGATGCATCCCAGTATGTAAATGTACAGTCTTCAATTACCCCAACTGAACCACCTCTGTGAATATCAAGTAATAGTGCCTCCTGACAGTGTGGAGGATTGGAGTTTTCATATCTAAGCTTATTATTCCCAATATCGCAGAGATACTTCCCTGAATTGTCCTTCTCCTTCCGAAATTCCCCATCTGATCAGATGTCTTTCTGTCTCTTGCTTTCACCTGTCAATCATGTTCACAGCTGAAATCTGATTTCTCTCCCAACAGTAACCTTAGATGAAATATTACCATAGGGGTCAGAACTGTCTGAACTTGCCATAAAAGTTCATTAACTTTTCTGACACCCGAGAGCTATTTGCTTATAAGTAACAGATTTTGCTTTTTTCTATAATATTTGAATGTGTAACCACAAAATATTGGAAGGAAGGCACAAGGAATTGTCCTGGAGAGCAGCAGGCTAAGCAAGTCCTGAGATCACAAGAGTCCATCATGGAAAAAGCTTTTGCTTTTTCATTATATGGATAACAAGAATGTATATCACTTATTTATACATATCTAATAGTCACATGTATAAATTACAGGAACCACAAAAGTTTTCTTATGGGATTATTGACATCAAAACCATTACACTAGGAACAAGGTGATGGAACATGTGCTGCACCTTTGCAATGAAGATATGTACTTAATGTATTTACTTCAGCTGAATCACAACTTGGCTCTGTTCTTGCAAAAAGCATATCACACTTTAAGGTCTCACAAAAAAACAAGTGGTCTGTTTTCCCTCTCATTTACAGTGGTGAAACACAGAAACCAAAATGCTTTGCAGGCAAAACCCTATCCAGGTGTTCCTCAGGGGAGTGAGAGGAGCATCAGGATCAAAATTAACCTCTTCTGGCGCTTCTTGAGAAACCTATTCCCACAGCCTAAACGCCAACAAAAACTCCTCTTGGTGCTATATAACATAGAGTGTAGAGCACCAATTACATGTTCCCCATCCTCAAATTTTAAATAATATAAAATAACAAATAATAAAGAAAACAATCTTAATTCCAATAGCTAATAAAATTCAACTGTTTTCTAATAGCACGTATCTGTTGATCAAAGTGCGGTAGGCTGTAGGGCAGCCTGTGTCCTTAACAGAAATAGGAGGTTTCAAAAAAAAAAATTCACACAGGAATATGTCATTACAACCTTGGTGCTCATTTAAGCCACTTAGTATTTTTTATAGTCAAGGTTAATAAAAATCAGATTCCATGGGAAAAATAAAGTGCCTGTTTTGAGTCTAGCAGGGGAAGGGACTGAAAGTTTTAATTCCCACATTTTCATTAGCTGAGTATGTTTTAGTCAGGGTTGACAGACTGAATGAACACAAATTTCCAGAGGAACACAGTGCTGTGAATTAAACTCTACTATAATTTATAAGTACAGAAGGCATCTAACACATACTCATGATTTTCATCAAGATCCGAGGGAGATCTTCAGAAGGCCCATCCTTAATCTCTGTAGCTGATGTCTGAACATTAGTATTTGAAGAAAAAGAAAGAAAACATTTGCAAAGGATTATATATGAGTTGTGGGACAGGGAAGAGCCACCTGGCTGACAAAAGTACAAAGCCGCATCATTACAAATGGTTCTTGTAGGCACCTGAAAGTCAGCCTCATCTGAAAGCCCAGGAAACTGCACCACAGACTGTCACCAGCTCCCCCGGGCTGGACCAAAAAGCACTGTCTTCAGCAGCAGAAAACAAAACAGTGAAATTACCACCCCTGCTGAAATATGTCAAACTGCTAATGAAAATGAAAACATACCTTTTTTTATTTTTACCTCAGGTAACAGGGATTTTCACATCACCATTGTAGATGATTCTCTCAGGTACCTAATTTAGTAAATATATTAAAATAAACCATTGTTAAAAGGAATTTTTAACGTTGTAAAACATGCCTGTCATACCACTATGGTACAGAATAGGACCTTTTATATTCAAATCCTGAATTAAATTTAGAAAGTCTCTTGTACTGTTCACTAGCTGTGAGCGAGTGAAGGAGAAATTAACACAGTTTGAGGGGAAATATTTCTAGCTCACACATCTACTCTTCACATTAATAACAGGAGACTCTGACTGACAAATTACCTTAAAAACACATATTTTTGCCTCACCAGTGAATATCAGCTTCTAAGACTTGAAAGCATGCAGCTTTCTGCATTTCTCTCTTAATGATTGTTACTAGCTGCACTAATGTAATTGGAAAAATAATAATTTTTGTACACACTCCACTATTTTCTAGACAGTAGTTTAATAACAAAAGCAGAGCTATCATTTCTCCCTGCAGTTACTCACACTGTACAAATTCATCCTGTCAACACGTATTTAAAATCTAATTAAAAAAAACCAAAACAAACCAACATAGAGTGGATCTTTGTACAATAAGTGAGATAAGTCAGCAAGTCAATACACATTTCTTATATATGGATGTTTTGGTGTGTCCCTTTTAGTTAACTTTCTCTCCCTAAGTGTGCATACACAAGCATATACACATACTTTCTAGAAGCCACCTGCAGGAATGCTTCAGCTCCACCCATTTATTGTAACCCTACAGCATAATCAAAGCAAGGATAAACCACAAGTCTGATCGGTTTGAATTAAAAAAAAAAAAGGCGGCAAGACAAACTATAGGTGCTTTTTCAGCATTTTGGTTCCAGATCACCTCTGCAGCTTTGAAAACAAAAGTCTGCTGCACCAAGTACCAGCTGAATGATCCCTTTCCCTCATCCCACCCAAAGGTGGGACAGGCACATTGAAACGGTTCCTGCATCACTCCGCTGAAAAAATGCAATACTTGGCACACGGCCCAGGATCTCTTAAAGCAAATGACTCCCGTAGATCTTTGGTGTCATTTTCCTCAAGATGACCTCTGCTTTCATGCCAATCAGTGAATCCATCCTGTTATTAATGCATGGGGCTGAAAGGAATAGCTACTCAAGCCTCACACCTGAAAAGCATCCAGAAAGCAATGTGGGTCAGCCTGCTTTTAGCAGTCTCAGCCTTTGCTGTGGCCACCCCGCTCTAAAACCACAACCATTCAGCTACATTACAGGAGACCTTAAGCAGGATGGCACCAACCCACTTTCACCAGCAAGGCATATTGATTCATTTAGCAGCTTTATTTAACTATCAGTTTATTAACAACAACAGAGTCAAAGTAAGACAGCATGAAGGCAGCCAGAGACACTAAACAGATTCATTAAGAAGGCTGATCACTTTCCTTCATTTTATCTGAGAGTTAGTGCAAGAAGAGTTTTACTCCAGTAAGTTTTCTACTCTATACTGTGCTATTTTAAAAGGATTTCACAATAAAGGAAGCTGAAAGACTGTGCACAGTGTGGAGACCGTATCTAGTGTGACGTGAATATAGTATTTTAACCAGATTTAATCTTATTGTATTCCCTCCTCTACAATGACTTTGCAGGAGGAAACCCTATGGAAAGGAAAATCTGTCTCACACCACAAAACACTGAATCGCACTGCAGGCTCCAGCAGCTCTTCCTACATACTAAAATGCTTTCATCAGGGAATTTGGAGGCAGTTAAGGTGGGCGGGGGGGGGGAGAGGAGAAGAAAATACTAGGTCTTGTTTGGTTCACTTTTGTGCTCTAAGCACTTGAGGGAGCAGGGGCTGTTTGCAGTGGAGAGCACCTTTAGAAGCTGCTACCACAAATAAAACTGATTCTGTCCCCATCCCCTTTAGCATCGTGACAGCTCACTGTCAAAGCCTTGGCAAGAACTTTTGTTTCAAAATTGGAGAAGTGGGGTTCAGGCTGCAGGGAAGTGAATCTGCCTGCTTTCTTACAGAAAAGGGCTTTAAGCTTAATCGCATACACATTCCGAGATACATCCACATAGACTCAGGAAACAGCCTCAGAAAGTGTTCTCCATACTTCAGATTCCTTAAAAGCCATGAAATGTAAATCCTGCCCACCCCTCATCTTGCTGCCTGCAGAGATCCCAGGGCCTGATCCAAAATGTCATTTAAAAAGCTCCCTTTGAATGGGGTGGGGTTTAGACTGGTCTCTGTGTGAGCACAGGTGAAAAGAAAAAGTGAAGGAAAAAGAAAAGGGAAAAAAAAAAACCAAGAAAAGAAAAAGGGGGAAAAAAAAAAAAAAAGGAAAATAAGGGAGAAAAAGAGGAGAATGTGAACAGAATGTGAACAAAATCAAGGGAAAGTGCTCTAGGAACATACCTAGGGGACAGTCAGCCAGCTGAAGCCGCCTGGATAACACACCGGAGCTAAGCTTTGGATGCCACAGAAGGATCCTTTACTTACACACAGACTCCCTTTTGTTCCAGGAATTGAATTTAGAAACAAACAAACAAAGGATGCTGCCCTCGCCCTTCCCCGTCCGGGTCCGGGTCCGGGTCCGGGTCCCGGTCCGGGTCCCGGTCCCGGTCCCTCCCTCCTGCACCTGGCCGCAGTGGGATCCCGTGGGCAGCCCCACCGTGTGTATGTGTAAACTCCTCCACCCCCCAGCCCAGAGCAGGGCTGTGCCGGGGCCGGGGGGGCGGGGAAGGTCCGTGCTCCGCCCGGCTCGGCCCCACCCCGCTAACCCGGGCCTCGGACCCGGACTCGCTGCAGGCGTAGGGGCTGCCCTGGCTATCTGCGGAACGCTGCTGGGGAGCTCGTCGGGGGAAGAGTGGGGGGGTTCCACCGTTATTAGAGACACCCCTGCCTGACCCGTGTTATTGCCAAGCTGCTGGAAGCAGGGGTTTAAAAATCCGTGCCAGAATCCTCCCAAAATGTGCGGCTCGCCCCCGGCCGAGGCAGAAGGGGAGTCCAACGTGTGTCCCCGTGCTCCCCGACCTCCCGCAGCCTTCGGGGACACCCGAGTTTCACACCAAAAAACAAGGGACAAGGGGCAGGGAGATGCCAGAGCTCCCACTGAAACAGAGCCTCTGTGCGCAGCCATTGACATTTCTGCTTAACGGAGGACAAGCTGCTGAGCGTGTTTTTCAGGACTGTGCTTCTTTATGAATTAACAATTGAGAGCAGCTACCAGGGACACTTCATTCCCTACCCCCACTGAAAACTTGAAGACACTGCTCAATTTTTTGTTTGCTGGGTGGTTTTTTTCTGCATGGTACAGAAACACCACTTCTAGCAAACTTCTGTTCTGGCTTTGATTTCCCTCCATGCAAGACGTCTTATAGAGATACATTAAAAAAATAAAAAAAAAGAAGAAGAAATCATGTCACAAAGTCCACAGGGCTTCAAACCAAGCAAGGGGAGAGGCAGGGCAGTCTTCATCCCCAAAACTCACTGCACCACAACTAAAGGCCTGCACACTTTGCTGCTGCGGAAGTGGCATGGATTTAAAAGCTAGACTTCGGGGGGGGGGGGGGGGAAAGTGGGTACTGCAACAGTGAAAGAAAATTATCATTTCAGAGAGCAGTTAGATACAGGCAGCTTGCATCAAGGGCACTGAGACATTATCACACCGTGCTGGGTCAACCTGATATGGTGGTAGATAGCTGGGGCTGGAGCTGCCTATCTGCCGTTATACCCGGCTACAGCCTCACTGATCCCTGGCCTTTTGCTTCTCAGTTGAAAATTTAAGTCACATCCTGGACTATTTTTGCATAGTGTTGGCTTTGAGCTCATAAATCTGAATGCACTCAGCCCTCAGAGAGTGACAAATGTTATTCTCGATCCTCCCCCACAATTTCAGGCAGTCAAGAATTAGATGCAGCAAGAGTGTACAGTATTTTAATCTATTGATTTGTATCTGCTGTGCCTGAAAAATTCATTAGAGGAGCCATAAGAAGTGTGAAATGGTTGAGTGCTCAGCTCTTCTCTGAAAAGATGAATTCTCTCCACAGCCACTCACCTTTGCCACGTCCTGGGGTGTGCTACCTCATGTTATTCATACAGAGACCTGCACTTCAAACAGATATGTGAAGCATTCGACTATAGACAGCTTGAATGTGTGTGTGTACAAGCAGGATTGGTTTTTGTCCCGGCTGAGCAAACAAAATCTATCCCACCCTCCATAGCTACCCCTGGAATGCCCAAGCCTTGTGGCAGCCGCTCACAACACAGCAATGCAGAAAGAGGAAGGGAAGAAAGTTTATTAAAAAGTCTTAATTCCTAACACTGAAGTATGTTGAATTTTTTTTTCCCTGCATGAAATTTTAAATTCAGCCATCTGAACAGGTGTCAGAAACAGTGGGTCCATTTAGCTCCTCTGATGATCAGAGTAATAAATATAGAGGATTTCCTTTCAATGCAGCATATGCTGAAATGACACCAATGTAGTTCTGGCATCTGAGCAGATAATTCTGATATATGCATCATTTCTTCCCTAAGTCCAGGAAGCATCTACACTATCCGATATTAGTATATTATGTCAAATAGAAATTGGTATTAAAATTATGAATAATTCTAGATCAAGAACTTCCTACACACTATGCAGAGGGAGGGGGAGGAAACAGCTGCGCAAAAGCTTTCAGAAGGGAAAGGAAAAAAACCTGGGAAAGTTCATTTTTTAAACTGAAAATTTACTGCCATGTTTCGCGTGGGGGTAGTTTTCAAGTGGCATTTTGATTCAGCACAGGCGGTTTTGTTTTAAAAGGGTGAAGAAGACTTTCTAATAAATAGAAGCTCTCGCCACTCCATTTGCAAACAGGCACTTCTCGCACAGCACCTGCACAGTGGTGGTGAGGAACTGTCCAAGAAATAAATATACACTGGTGTGACTGGGATATTTCCCTCCCTTCTCCCCTGGTTTTTTTAGGATGTGGTCCAGGATGACAATTCTTGAGCAGGGAAAACACTGCAGCATAAACACAAAAATACTCTTGGACTCTGCTCAGCATAAGCCTGGAGGTCGAGCAGAGGGTTACGTTTCATTTTGGGGGGGGGGGGGGAAATGAAAAAAGGCTTAAGGGTGAAGTGGGATGGGGAGGAAAGAGGGGGCTGAGCTGCAGTGCACACACCATTTCCCAGCCAGCAAAGGGCCACTCTCTGTGCACACATCTCCCGGCACTGGTCACATGAAAGTTCTTTGTAATGTAGTTAATAAATGGGAAAGCACTATAGGACTATGGGAGAAATAGGATGTTGTTATTGATGGGTAGATTTGCCTTTTGACACATGATTTCCCAGCTGTCGTGGTTTGAGCCCAGCCGGTAACTCAGAACCACACAGCCGCTCGCTCACTCCCCCCCACCTTCTTCCTCCCCCCGCTCCCGGAGGGATGGGGAGGAGAATGGGAAGAATGCAACTCCCACGGGTTGAGATAAGAGCAGTCCCGCAACTAAGGTATAATACAAAACCACTACTGCTACCACCAATGATAATAACGATTAGTGAAATAACAAGGGGAGAGGATACAATTGCTCACCACCCGCCGACCGATACCCAGCCCGACCCGAGCAGTGATCTGGGCCTTCCGGGTAACTCCCCCCGGTTTATATACTGGGCATGACGTGCTGTGGTATGGAATACCCCTTTGGCTAGTTTGGGTCAGGTGTCCTGTCTCTGCTTCCTCCCGGCTTCCCCTCCTCCCTGGCAAAGCATGAGACTGAGAAAGTCCTTGGTTGGAATAAACATTACTTAGCAACAACTAAAAACATCGGTGTTATCAGCGTTGTTCCCAGGCTGAAAGTTAAAAAACACAGCACTGCACCAGCTACTAAGCAGGAGAAAAATGACTGCTATAGCTGAACCCAGGACAGTATCCACCCCTTATTCCATACCATTCACGTCATGCTCAGATCCCACATCTCTCAACACACCATCACCCCTGTCCCATATATACACATATATATACACCCACACCCACACACAGAGAAAGATATCGTTCCCTAGTCCATGGACCAATCCCTGTAAAATTGCTGAACTCATCCAGTCCATGATGTCAGGCTCCATCTCTTGTAATAGTCTTTCAGGGCAGGAGGGACGGTACATAGTGTTGGGTTGTTGCCTGCTGATGATACCGCCAAACTCATCTGGTCACTGCTGAGCTCGTCTGGTTTCCTCAAAATTCATTCTTTGTTGAGGTGATGATCGGAGGGAAGTCAGGGTCAATGGCTGGTGACCTGAAGATATCTAGCTGGTGGGCTATAAAAGTGTTATAGAGCAGGCAACAGCGTACAATTGAGTTCCTTGGCTGTTTTCCCCCAAAATCAAATCCCCTTGAGGTACACATCGGACTTCCCCATCTTCCCGCATTACCCACCAAGTATATCCAGGTCCCTGAGCAAAAGCAACCCCACGAGTGGGTTTGCCTTTACCTGAAGCAGGAATAACCCAGACTGTCTTCCCCAACAAATTCTTGATGTGCACCACAGGAACTTTATCCCCCTCTACAGTACGTAAAAGTTCTGATTGGGCTGGGCCAGCCCTGTTGGCAGATCCCCTACTGTTGACCAACCAGGTGGCTTTTGGTAAATGTGTATCCCAGTGTTTGAAAGTCCCACCACCCATTGCTCTCAGTGTAGTTTTTAACAGCCCATTGTACCGTTCGATTTTCCCAGAGGCTGGTGCATGGTAGGGGATGTGGTATACCCACTCAATGCCATGCTCTTTGGCCCAAGTGTCTATGAGGTTGTTCCGGAAATGAGTCCCATTGTCTGACTCAATTCTCTCTGGGGTGCCGTGTCGCCACAAGACTTGTTTCTCAAGGCCCAGGATAGTGTTCCGGGCAGTGGCATGGGACACAGCATATGTTTCCAGCCAGCCGGTGGTTCCTTCCACCATGGTAAGCACATAGCGCTTGCCCTGGCGGGTTGGTGGGAGTGTGATATAGTCAATCTGACAGGCCTCCCCATATTTGTACTTCAGCCATCGTCCTCCATACCAGAGAGGCTTTAACCGCTTGGCTTGCTTAATTGCAGCACATGTTTCACATTCGTGAATAACCTGGGCAATAGTGTCCATCGTTAAGTCCACCCCTCGATCACGAGCCCATCTATATGTTGCATCTCTGCCTTGATGGCCTGAGGTGTCATGGGCCCACCGGGCTAAAAATAATTCACCCTTATGTTGCCAATCCAAGTCCATCTGAGCCACTTTAATCTTAGCAGCTTTATCCACTTGCTGGGTATTCTGGTGTTCCTCAGTGGCCCGACTCTTGGGTACATGAGCATCTACGTGGCGTACCTTCACCACCAGGTTCTGCACCCGAGCAGCGATATCTTGCCACAATGCAGCAGCCCAGATGGGTTTACTTCTGCGTTGCCAGTTGCTCTGCTTCCATTGCTGCAACCACCCCCACAGGGCATTTGCCACCATCCATGAGTCAGTCTAGAGATAAAGTACTGGCCATTTTTCTCATTCAGCAATGTCCAAGGCCAGCTGGATGGCTTTCACCTCTGCAAACTGACTCAATTCACCCTCTCCCTCAGCAGTTTCTGCAACTTGTCCCAGGGGACTCCACACAGCTGCCTTCCATCTCCGATGCTTTCCCACAAAACGGCAGGACCCATCAGTAAACAAGGCATATTGCTTTTCACTCTCTGACAGTTCATTATATGGTGGGGCCTCTTCAGCACGCGTCACCTCCTCTTCTGGTGACATCCCAAAATCTTTGCCCTCTGGCCAGTCCATGATGACTTCTAGAATTCCTGGATGACTGGGATTTCCTATTCGAGCTCGTTGTGTAATTAGTGCGGCCCACTTACTCCATGTAGCATCAGTTGCATGATGTGTAGAGGAGACCCTGCCTTTGAACATCCAGCCCAGCACAGGCAACCGGGGTGCCAGGAGGAGCTGCGCTTCAGTTCCAATCACTTCTGAGGCAGCTCGAACCCCTTCATAGGCTGCCAGTATCTCTTTTTCAGTGGGAGTATAGCTGGCCTCGGATCCTTTATATCCCCGACTCCAAAAGCCAAGGGGTCGACCTCGAGTCTCCCCTGGAGCTTTCTGCCAGAGGCTCCAGGTAGGACCATTCTCCCCAGCTGCGGTATAGAGCACATTTTTCACATCTGGCCCAGCCCGGACTGGTCCAAGGGCTACTGCATGAACTATTTCTCGTTTAATTTCTTCAAAGGCTTGTTGTTGCTCAGGGCCCCATTTAAATCATTCTTCTTCCGGGTCACGTGGTAGAGAGGGCTTACAATCAGACTGTAATTTGGGATGTGCATTCTTCAGAACCCCACAACACCTAAGAAAGCTTGTGTTTCTTTCTTGTTAGCTGGTGGAGACATTGCTGTTATCTTGTTGATCACGTCTGTGGGGATCTGGCGGCGTCCATCTTGCCATTTTATTCCCAAAAATTGAATCTCCTGTGCAGGTCCCTTGACCTTATTCCATTTTATGGCAAAACCGGCCTTCAGCAGGATTTGGATTATTTTCCTCCCTTTCTCAAAAACTTCTTCCGCTGTATCACCCCACACGATGATGTCATCAATGTATTGCAGGTGTTCTGGAGCTTGCCCCTGTTCCAGTGCAGTCTGGATCAATCCATGGCAGATGGTAGGGCTGTGTTTCCACCCCTGGGGCAGTCGGTTCCAAGTGTACTGGACGCCCCTCCAAGTAAAAGCAAACTGTGGCCTGCATTCTGCTGCCAAAGGGATTGAGAAAAATGCATTGGCAATGTCAATTGTGGCATACCACTTGGCTGCCTTTGACTCCAGTTCATACTGAAGTTCTAACATGTCCGGTACGGCAGCACTCAATGGTGGTGTGACTTCGTTCAGGCCACGATAGTCTACTGTTAATCTCCACTCTCCATTAGACTTTTGCACTGGCCATATGGGGCTATTAAAGGGTGAGCGGGTCCTGCTGATCACTCCTTGGCTCTCCAGTCTGCGGATCAGCTTATGGATGGGAATCAAGGAGTCTCGGTTGGTGCGATATTGCCGCCAGTGCACTGTTGTGGTCGCAATTGGCACTTGTTGTTCTTCGACCTTCAGCAACCCCACAACAGAAGGATCCTCTGAGAGACCAGGGAAGGTGGACAGCTGCTTAATTTCCTCTGTCTCCAAGGCAGCGATACCAAAAGCCCATCTATACCCTTTTGGGTCTTTGAAATACCCTCTCCTGAGATAGTCTATGCCAAGGATGCATGGAGCCCCTGGACCAGTTACAATGGGGTGCTTTTGCCACTTCCTCCCAGTCAGGCTGATTTCAGCTTCCAGCATAGTTAACGCTTGGGATCCTCCTGTCACTCCAGAAATATAAATGGGTTTCACCCCTTGATACCTTGATGGCATCAGAGTACACTGTGCACCGGTATCTACTAGAGCCTTATACTTCTGTGGGACTGATGTGCCAGGCCATCTGATCCACACAGTCCAGTAAACCCGATTATCCCTCTCCTCCACCTGGCTGGAGGCAGGGCCCCTCTAATAGTGATCACAAAATTCTCCACTTATGTCTTGTAGAAAGGGATTAGTATTCCTTATCACAGGAGCTGGAGTAAAATCAGCTCTTTCGCTCCATCTGGGAAACTGCTCGCCAGAGACTGGAGCAGCAGCTTTCCTGGGAGGATCATCCTTGACCATTGTTCTCCTCTTCAGTTCACGCACCCGTTGCTCCAGAGCTGAAGTAGGTTTTCCATCCCACTTTCTCATGTCTTCTCCATGATCCCGCAGGTAAAACCATAGGGTGGCCCGTGGCGTGTACCTCGTATATTTTCTTTCTCGAGCAGTAGGGCGCCTTCTGTTGATAGCTGAGACATGGGTTGGTACGTGTGGAGAGCTGGATAGATCGGATAAATCGTCTCTCAATTGTTTGAACTCCTGGGACAGTTTTTCCACAGCTGAAATGATGGAAGGGGTGAGATTGTCTTCGAACTCTCGGAGTTGACGAATCAGGAAATCCACTGTTGGTGATACTCCGTCATTCCAGGTCATTGATGCCAATGTGTGGGCATACGATGATGGCGCACTCCGTGTAAGTTTCCGCCACATGGGTCGTGTACATTCGACTTCATCTGGGTCTACGGATGTGTTCCTGGAATCCGGCCTACGATAGATCATCTCTAGAATGGCTGATTCCCTCAGGGACTGGATGCCTTTCTCTATCGTGGTCCAGTTGGCTGAGCGATTCGTAATATCGTCTTTGTAGGGAAACCTTTCCTTCACAGCTGCCAGGAGCCGCCTCCAAAGACTGAGGGCTCGCTTCTCTCTTGCAATCGCTTTGTCAATTCCTCCTTCCTTAGCAAGTGATCCCAGCTGCTTGGCTTCCCTACCTTCTAGTTCATGACCGTCGGCCCCATTGTCCCAGCACCGGAGCAACCAGGTGACAATGTGCTCCCCTGGAAGACGGGTGAAATCTTTTTGCATATTCCGTAGTTCGGTTGAGGTCCGGGGTCGAGAAGTGACCTCTTCTTCTTCTTCCTCTTCCTCTGACCCTCGTAGTAGTGACTCTTGTTCAGGTGCTGTTGCATATAGTAATGGCACTGGGTCTTCATCTTTCTTCGCTTCACGGGTTGCTCTTTGTGCCTTTCGTTTGCTTTTGCTTACAGGGGCAACAGACATTGTCACAAACTGGCCATTTGGTTTAGCTGCAGTGTTTGTCACTGTGGTTGGAGTGGCTGCAGTGTCTGCCACTAGGATTGGAGTGGTTGCAATGTCTATTGCTGGGGTTGGTGCAGCTGTTGTGCTTGGGAGTTGAGTAACACCAACAGCTGCATTATCTGTTGCTGTCGGGGTTTGAGTAGCTACTGTGCTTGTCACTGGGGTTGGTGTAGCTGCAGTGCTTGGAGTAGCCATATTGTCTGTTGCTGTCGGGGTTTGAATAGCTACTGTGCATGTCACTGGGGTTGGTGTAGCTGTGGTGCTTGGAGTAGCTATATTGTCTGTTGCTGTCGGGGTTTGAGTAGCTACTGTGCTTGTCACTGGGGTTGGTGTAGCTGTGGTGCTTGGAGTAGCTATATTGTCTGTTGCTGTCGGGGTTTGAGTAGCTACTGTGCTTGTCACTGGGGTTGGTGCGGCTGCGGTGCTTGGAGTAGCCACATTGTCTGTTGCTGTCGGGGTTTGAGTAGCTGTTGTGCTTGTCACTGGGGTTGGTGTAACTGCTGTGTTTGAAGTAGCTGTGTTGACTGTTGTGGTCAGGGTCTGAGTAGCTGCTGTGCTTGTAGTTGGCATAGCTGCGTTGTCTGTTGCTTTGCCATCAGATCCAGAGACATTTTTTTTCCTTTGAAGGTGCTGGATAGTGTTGAGCAGGGCTCTGTAGGCATAGGCCAAGCCCCAGCACGTTGCCAAAATTTGTCCCTCTCTGGTATAACCAGGACGACAGCACACCTCGTTTAAGTGTTTTACTAGTTTTTCCGGATGTTGCACTTGTTCAGTGGTGAAGTTCCAAAGCACTGGAGGGGCCCACTGGCCTAGGTACTTGCCCATACTATCCCACACACCCTGCCACTCATAACTGTCCAGCCTCAGGGAAAATCTCCTGGTGGTCCTCCTATATCGTCGTCTAACCCTAGACCAGATTCGAACCTGATACTGCTGAATTTTTGACATTAAACGAAATAGGATGTTCCTACGACGGGATGGCCGTGGGTAAAACACACTCCGTATGTGTGCCAACATGCTGATCCCCAGCACAATCAGCAGGCAGGTTTCAAGGGTACTCAAAGGCCATCTAAAACCTTCAGAACTCTCAATTGCTGTTGCAAATAGGCTGGTGGGGGAACGGGGGGTGAAAGAGAATGCTTCCTTCGTAAGTTTACCCCCCGAGGAGAAAAAAAAAAGATATGCAATTGCTAAAATATTTCATTATATACCTCCCAATGTATAGTGGTGATGGCCACGCTGGAAGCACAAACCAGACCAGTTTCATGATCAATGAGTCTATTGTATTACAAGTCATTACCATGAAGTACAGTGAAACAAGAACCTTAGCCCAGGCCCCCCAGCCGATAAACGCTAAAACAGCAAATAGTGGCTGTAAGTAAGGTACAACATGCTGAAACTCTGAGATCAAGCGCAACACGTCTGAGAGCCAAATAATCACCATTGTGACGAGTAGTAACAATGAATGCTTATCACAAATATGATTAAACACACTCTGGTCAGATCTGTCGTTATCTCAACCTTTCGTGCCCCACGTTGGGCGCCAAAAAAGAACTGTCGTGGTTTGAGCCCAGCCGGTAACTCAGAACCACACAGCCGCTCGCTCACTCCCCCCCCCCTTCTTCCTCCCCCCGCTCCCGGAGGGATGGGGAGGAGAATGGGAAGAATGCAACTCCCACGGGTTGAGATAAGAGCAGTCCCGCAACTAAGGTATAACACAAAACCACTACTGCTACCACCAATGATAATAACGATTAGTGAAATAACAAGGGGAGAGGATACAATTGCTCACCACCCGCCGACCGATACCAAGCCCGACCCGAGCAGTGATCTGGGCCTTCCGGGTAACTCCCCCCGGTTTATATACTGGGCATGACGTGCTGTGGTATGGAATACCCCTTTGGCTAGTTTGGGTCAGGTGTCCTGTCTCTGTTTCCTCCCAGCTTCCCCTCCTCCCTGGCAAAGCATGAGACTGAGAAAGTCCTTGGTTGGAATAAACATTACTTAGCAACAACTAAAAACATCGGTGTTATCAGCGTTGTTCCCAGGCTGAAAGTTAAAAAACACAGCACTGCACCAGCTACTAAGCAGGAGAAAAATGACTGCTATAGCTGAACCCAGGACACCAGCTCAGGCAGTGTTCCCCCTGCTTTAGCCGGAGAGGTACCTGCAGGAGAGCAGCAGGATCCTGCTCCCCTTTGAAATTCCTGGGGATTGTACCTCCAAGGTCAGTGGGAGCAGGACTGAAGCCAGAGTCAAGCGAGGGGTGATTAATGCATGTAGGTTATTCAGAGCAGAGCAGTTCCAATTAGTCCTCAGCAAGCAGTCCTGCAGCAAAGGCAGGCACTCCCCTGCCATGATTCATACAGAGAACCCCAATACTCCCTTCGCTTTAGTGAACATTAAAATGTGCATCTATTTTTTCCCCCCTTCAGTTGGACAGTTGGTGTGTTTCAGGCTCAAATTCAAGTGCAGCCTAAGGAAGGTTGTATTCTCTTTTATTTGCAAAGCAAGATTGCAATGTGTCATAACGATGCCAAACTGGGAGAGCGCCTTTTTTCCCTCTCAGGTTGGGTGTGTGATGGGAATTTTCCCTTCTGCACTCAGTCTGTTTCTAGGAAGGATTTCTCTTATCACTGTTCAAACAGGGTGGGTTTTTTTTCCTCTGAGAAAAAAGATACTTCAGGGAGGCACTTGATTCACAGTACTTTTAAATTCCTAGTGCCTGCTTCTAACTTCATCTGCAAGAAAACCCAGAGTGGCAGAGGGGCGCAGGGACGAGGCTGGACCAGAAGTGGGTCCTGCTCCGGGTGCTTGGGGCTCCGCGCTCCCTCGTTGGGGGCTTTCACAAGGAGAGGCCTCATCCCTTCCCTAGGGCAGGGCTCCTTCAGGAGCTCTCGGCAAGGGCCACAGCAAAGCCTCTAAGTGACCCCCTGTGAAAAAAACTGGGCATCAGTAAAGGCTCAGCCAGGGAACGGGAGGTGGGAAAAGAAATAAAAAGCAGCCCTGTCTTTATGAGAGGAGATAATTCTCTGCTCGGCCAATAGCAACCAGTTTACTCACAGATTACACATTAACCAGAAAATGGAACTCGAATTAACCAGAATCTGGAGCTTGAACCACTACTCAAACTCTGGTGCAACAGCAGGTCAGATGCCAAAGGGCAGGCTGGTGCCCCAATGCTGGGGAGGGGTGAGGTGCAGCATCAGCATCGGGGACCATGGCTGTCACCCACAGCAGGGCTGGGTGTCCATCCCCTCCAGAGGGACCTCAGCAGGAGCAGGCGGACCTCCAACAGCACCCAATGCCCACAAACGCAGGCTTTTGTGGGTGCAGGCACCACGGGGGGACTCAGGGCTGCATCTTGACCTTGGCACTCAGAGCAGGATGGGGTCCAAGCCGTGGGCTGGACTGGCTGGGCAGAGGAACAGCAACAGGTCCTCTCCTTCCAGTGCCACCAGCACCCAGGAGGGATGACCTTACAACTGGGAAGAAGTTGAACCAACAGTGGGGGAGGGAAATATAAAGGAAAAAGCCCTTCTGGCTTTATGAGCCTGGGTCTGGAGATGAAACCCCAATCCTGGAGGGGCTGGAGCATTCTTCGGAGAAGCCTCCACTTCTCAAACCGGACAGATAATCCCATTCAAAGAGCAGGAGAGGACTCTGCGAACGGACACTGGAGGCTCTCGGGGAAGGTGGCTTTAAACAACCGGGTTGAGGGTTTGAGGAACCTTTCAAAGTCAAAATGCCCTTTGACATGGAGAAGTGCAGTGAAGAGGGGCTCGGAGACCTGAACATTTCTAGCACATTAACCTTTGGGATTGATTGTCTAGAACAAATAACTCTCAGAAGTTGGAGGAAGTCCTTTGAATTTTTTTTCTTTGCTCCTCAGTTCTCTCTGGGCTTTCTAAGGCCTGTAGCAAAAAAAAAGATGGGGGGGGGGAGAGAAAACCACAGGACAAACGAAAGAAGGTGGAGGGAAAGCAAAGTAAAAAAGGAGGCAGTATGGACCCAAATGGCAAGAAATCTTTCCATCTAGCGTTAAGTGGCTCTGTGACAAGCCAAGCATGATGCAGTGTCATCTCTTACTAGAGACAGGCATGCTTAGATCAGATGATAAGAGGATGTGAAGTCTTCCCTTTCACTTCGCTTCATCAAAATACAGGGCCATATCATGTCATCAGGTTTTTAAGCAGACCTCCCCTTTGAGATCTCCTAAAACCTGGTGGGATGATCTGAGTCACTGAAACTGAGCTCACTACAATACTGAGAAGTCAGAAGCAGCAACTGAAAGCTCATGTTTTTCATCTACCTGAAAGATAACTTGATTTCTAGTGGGTGACAATTTTCTGTTTCACGCAAAGCTATCCTTTCCCTTCTGCTCTCCTGAATATTACTGAGTACAGCTCTTGTACCAGCATCACCCCTTTGCCAGGCAGTACGCTGAAGTACTGCTCTCAGAGTTATTGAACTTTGAACTACAGACTAAGAAACTGAGTACGGAATAAAAAAAAAAGCAGTTTATTATTGTAGATTATTCTCTCTTTTGATATAACCATAGAATCGAAAATGAAAGAAAAGCACATAGGAACATCGCACATGGTTAGTTAGTAACTCAAGATATAAAACAATTTTGCACAGCAAAATATGTGAAAGAAAAAGTAACTGACAAGATTTTTTTTATTGTGGTAAGATTTACTTTCCTTTTTTTTTTTTTTTTAAGACAGGATATCAGTCCCTGAAAATAAAATTTACTGATCATTGCCTTTAAAACTGTGGAATTTTTGAAGTTACAGAAAATCCAGTTCTGCACCACAATACAACTGTAAAAAAATCTGCATCATTTTAAAACTGTGCAGTAAAGCCATCTTTATAACTGCATAAACTGTATTAGCATTCTAAACAGGTTTGTAATTTTTTTTTTTGTATTATATGCTTGCAGGTTATATCTTAGTGCAATTCAGTACCCAATACTTCAATTTTGAAAAAAAAAAATCAAACAACAAACCCAACCCATACATTTTTAATGTAAAATACCCCTATAGATATAAACAGGGGTGCCTCCCCCTTTTAATACTTTGGTTTTCAAATACAGTTAGCGGTTTAGCAAGGACTACATATACCCAACATATTTAAGTTGCAAGCGCATGCTGCATAAACTACTTTTTAAACAGTCCTGTTGCAAATTCTACCCCCCTTTACATCATGACAGTAAACAATTTAGTGCATCAATCTTTAAAAAAAAAAAATCTACATCTAAACAGACCTAACTCAAATTTATCTATAGCATTCCTTTATCTGTAGCATACATTTTAACTGGGCTAACAGATGACAGAAACTAGAATTAAATTATATACTAGGAACCCAGAGCATTCCACAATTGACAATGACCAAATGGAAAAGGAAATTAAAAAAAAATAATGGGGCAGATCACTTAAAATTAATTTTTAGACTGTTTTAGTCAACAGCATGGTTTCAATGTCAACCATCCAAGCAGGATGCAAATTTTGTTTTCAAACATATTTCCAAAGTTCTTTTTGTGGGGTTTTTTTTTTGTGGGTTTTTTGTTTGTTTGTTTGTTTATATATATATATATTTTTTTTTTGCCACATTAGGTTATCAAAATTCATTCTGGCAAGTTTTTTGAGAAGGAATGCTTCAGTGCATTTAAAAGCAAGTCTGAAGTTTGAGTAACTCAAAGCAGTTTTAGAGCAGACACAAACTTTAATGGGAGGAAAAGGAGGAGGAAGATCAAAGGTTGCACTTTTTTGCTTTCAACCCAAAAAAAAGTGATGAGGCAATAAGACAAAAGGATGAATACCATGCCATAATAGTCTCTAAAAGTCCATTACCAAGCAAAAGAAAAAAAATAATTATACCATACATGACCAGCATTGCAGGGTTTTTTATTAATATAATGTCTCTTTTTCATAGTCTTTCGAAACAGTTATAGTTCATTGTTGCTAGACAAATAGCAAGCATAATGCATGAGATGAGTCTGGGATTCTAATGGCAGACTAATGTCTCACATTTGGCTGATTAAGGCCCAAACTCGCATGAACACACCGAAGGTTGATGCAGGCTTGATTTGGCAGGTTGATCTAGGCATATCTCTAGTTTTGCACAACAATGCTAAAAACTGATGGAACTCAGCAAGCTGGAGTCTAAAATTTCACATTGTTTTTGTATTTTTGGTTTGTTTTGATTTTTTTGTTAATATTATTTTTCTTTTTGCAAAGCTCAAATCTCATATGAAGAACTCAGGATGGAAAAAAAATCTGACTGTTTTTGGACATAGCAAGCTCAAAAGAAAAACCCTCATGAACTTAAAAAAATATATATATAATGTGGATGGCAGGTTTCAAAGAAGAGCAAGCTTCATATGAAGAACTGAGTAGGTGGCGAGTTGGATCTTTTAAATAAAAAAAAAACCAAACAAAACACAACAGCAAGTCCCCACAAAATAAATAAAAATAATAATAAACAGAAAGAAAACTCATGTAGAACTGTAGAACTTGAGGTTGGCCAACACAGAGCCAGCCCACCTTAAAAAGAAAAAAAAAAGAAAATAGAAAACCAACCCACCCAAAAAACCCCTTTGTTTTAAAATTGTTTTGAGTTTTGTTTTTTTTAAAAAAGTAATACAAAGTGGCAAGCCGGGTTGTCGCTCTAGCAAAGCCCCAACAACAACTCACATGGAGAACTTTTAGTTAAGGTGGCAAGGCTGTGGGCACTCACATGAAAAATTCTGGAGAGGAAGGGTTGTCACTGCTGGATCCGTTTCTCTGAAGCCATTGCTGGCCAGCTTCTCGTACTTTCCTTGTAGGCGTCCCTCTCCCGAACCAGCCTGGAGATCTCCTGCTTAGGTGCTCCACTTGCTGCAGCAGCTGGTTCTTCTCCGACTCCAGGACGTGCCGCTGCTGGACCTCTTGAAGCGGCAGGACTGGGCATAGCCCCTGTTTTTGAGGGTCCTCCTCTTTTGCTTCAGCCGGATCACCTCTTCCTTGCTGACGCCCCGCAGCTGCCGGTTCAGCTCCCGCACCGACATGGTCACCAGCTGCTCGTCGGAGAAGCGGTCGTCGAAGTGGAGGCCGCAGCCGCCGTGGTGCGGGTGGTGCAGTCCCTCGGCGCCGCCGCCGCCGGAGCCAGCGGCCGAGGAGGAGGGCGGCGCGCTGCCCGGCGCCGCGGCGTGAGGGTGCTCGCCGCCGCCGTGGTGCGGGTGGTAGTGGGGCGCGCCGCCCTGCGCCGCCACCGCGGCGATCACCGCCGACACCACAGCCATCTCCTCGACCGGCACGGAGCCGCCCGCGCCGGCGGCCGCGGCTAGCTGCTGCCCTCTAGCATAGCCATCGAGGGTGACGGGCAGCGGGTGGTGGCTGCTGTTGATCAGCGCCTCCACCGCGTCTTCGGGGTTGAAGCCCAGCGCCTCCGGGTTGAGCTGCTGCGGGTAGCCCGTCATCCAGTAGTAGTCTTCCAGGTGGGTCTTCTGGTCGGTACCAGAGCCGGGGCTGGGCGCCGAGAAGCTGGGGACGGGGGCACCGAGGCTGCAGGGCGTGCTCATGGGGTGGAAGAGAGCGATCCCCCGGCGATCAAGCGGCCGCACTGGCTGATAATGCGATCGGTCTCACGGCTCCTTTTTCACTTCAAAACTTCATCAAATCAAAGTCATTAACATATTCCATGGCCAGGGGACTGGTGGCAGGTCGGAGCTGCTCAATTGCCAGTTCTGATGCCATCCTTTTGCTGCTGAGAGTCCTCCAGAAAGGGTGCGCTCCGGGAGCGAGGGGACTGCTCTGAGTTGCCACGGGTGAGACAGCTTGATTTTTGGCGAGCTCCGCTCAGCTTTCTTTCTGTCTCTGCCTCTCGCCACGGCCCCCGCGCAGCCTCTGCTCCAATTCGCCCCGGCGCTCCCGCTCCGCGTTATCCTTTACAGAGTCTCCGCTGCTGCTGCATCAGAACGAGGGGATCTTGCTATTCGCCTTTTGCATAAAGGTTTGGGTTTTTTTGTTTGGTTGGGGGGTTTTTGGTTGTTTGGGGGTTTTTGTTTTTGGGGTTTTTTTTGGGGTTTTTTTTGGTTTGTTTTTGTTTTTTTGTTTTTTCCCCACCTCTTTCCCTCCCTTCTCTTTTTGCAGTTTGCAAACTGCAGCTGGAAGTATTAGCCGGTGGTGTTGCGAGTAAATTTGTTGTTGTTGGCTTGGTTTTTATTTTTAACACTTCATGGTGCCTTTCCTCTCGGCTTTCTCATGCAAGAGAGAGGTTCATCGGGGAAGGAGGAGGGGAAAAGAACGAAGACCAAACAAACAAAAAAATTCAAGTCGATATCGCAACCGAAATAATAATAACAAAAATAGTTAAAGAGGAAAAAAAAACCCAACTCAAAACACTCGACCTCAAAGCTACAGCAAGAAGATGAAAAATATTTTAAAGGTTTCATCCAGCAGGAGAGTTTAAAAGCATTGCTGAGTTTTATAGCGCTCCTGACGTCAAATGGGAAATTGGCCGCCGTGCCAATGGGCTGCCACCTCCCTGCCCTCATTAGCATAATAGTATAGAACGAGGAAACTTTTCGGAGCTGTCTATTAGGGCCCCATCAGCTGACTGTCAGCTGGGGAGCGCCTTAACCCCTTCCTGCCCTCCGCCGCCCGTCGCACTCACGGGGGAAACGAGTGCGGGACGGGGCTGAGGCGGGGGGGTACTCCTTCCGCTCCGCTTTGATCCTCTTTGCCGTCGCCTTCGGGCAAGCGCCCTGACCCGGGGCGGGGTGCCCGGAGCTGCTCCCGCCCGCTCGGGCGGTGCGGGCACCCGGGGCCGCAGGGGAGCTCCCTCCGCCGGGGAGCACCGGGAGCGGAGACCCTGCAGGGACCCGGCGGCGCGGCGCTGCCTCCGGGCCGGTCGCAGCGCGGGCTCCGCCGTGCCAGGCGCGGGTACCTGCCGTGGGCCGGCCCTTCCTTTCCCCCTGCCGGTTGACGGCCACTAGCTCCGCGCCCCCGTCACTTATCGATTATTTTTTCACGGGACGAAGTACCGATTCCGCCCTTCTCCCGCCAAGAGGTGAGAAAGCCCTGCAAGTTTGCAAGCGCCCGACCCCTCGCAATTGGCCTGCTGGCCCGGACTAATTAATTTAATACATTTAGAACTAACTGTATTTACTTTAGCCTCCTCTCCCGCTCCCCTCCCGGGAGGGGGATGGGGTGGGGCCGTGGAAGCGGCTAGCAGGCTGGACGCGGAGCGGCGGATTGGCCCGGTTTAAACCTCGACAGCGCCATCTCTCGTCGAAAGGTCAGTGCCGAAGCGGTTCCCGGCCGGTGCGGGGCGCGGTAGCCGGGCCAGGTCCTTCCGTCGGGGGGTGGATCCCCCGCAGCCGCTGAGGTCCCCGCCCGGTCCCGGCGTGTCTTGGCTCGGCCCAACCCGGCCCGACCGCATCGCGGCCCCCCGCTGCGGGCCGGGGAACGCCGCAGCCTCCGGGGCTGCCAGGCTCGATTTTCCGGCCGGGCTTTATGGGAATATCGATAGAATTAAAGTTACTTCTAATTCCGTGATAAATGAGATGTCTCTAGTAAGTAAGATTAAGTGCAGTGCTATAAATTTGTTTATCTGAAAAGTGATTCTCAGAAACCTGACTTCCGACACTTGGTCATATATTAAACCAGCTTCTTGAACATTGTACTTCAAATCCTCCCTGCTCCCCTTGCCTGGTCCCTTCCCCCTCGGAGTTTGCTATTTATAACTGCGTGCAGGGTATTACTTTGTAGGTGCGGGCAAGTCTCTAGGTAATTTTTCATCAACTGTGAAATTCATCATTTGCAATAGCCAAATAATCTCTGCTTAGGAAATAGTACTTGGATAGTGGATTTACAAATGGATAACATCTTCTAACTATGCCATTATCAGTACAAGTGCCAGTACTAACATCTGAAAGTCATACAGCATGTACTGTTCCTGGCAGCTAAGAAAGGTAGGGCATACTGCAAATTTAGGAAGATAGCTACATCTAGAAATTATCATAGAGGCAATTCTGTAAAGCTAAAAAACGCTACCAACATTGCTGACAAAATTAAAATGGAGTTCTGCATGGTCCCAAAACACACACATGCACACACACAGAGCCGTGGACATCTGCTAGCTTTATCTTACAGATTGTGATTTATGACAAAGTTAATACAATTTAACTACTTGGGTTGGCTTTCCTATTTCTTCATGTTGTTGGAATCAACAAAACTTTCAGGCTCATGGCATAAATCCCCCCAGGACAGTCCAATTCCCTGTATTTGTTTTTTCCCCGAGCAAGATGAATGTGGTACTGTATATCACTTAACATGTGCACCTATGAGAGACATAAGATGTGTGCTAATATTCTTAAATGAAAAGGTTATTGCTTTTCATAACATACAGTCATAGTATTTCACTTGCCCATTCGATAGATGGCTGTGGAAGTGTGGCTCTAGTGGCTCTAGTGGCCCCATAAAATAGTTTGTTTGGACGTGAGGATTCAAAGTGCTACATTTGCAAATGAGTAAATTTCCTGAGTAAACTCTGGACTCCAGACAGAGTATGAAATTGTGTGAGCTAATGGGGACCATCCCTTAATTGATACCAATGTAAGCAAGTGCTGCAAATTAATTGAAGCTCTGACCTACCAGAACAGCGAGTAAAATTATTAGTTGTACAGTATTGTTCTTGTGTGATTGTTACACAGAATTGCTGCACCAAAACATCTCTACTGTTCAGCGCAGCAGAGAAAAAAAGATTGTTAGCAATTTTTGGATAATCTTCAGAAGCAACATTCTCCTCCCTACACTATATAATTCTCATTTTAGTAGTATTTTTCTTTATTATTTGGCTATTCACAATGGGTGTCTAAACATTTACAGTCCTCTATTAACAGTGTTTCTTCCATAGCAGTCACACACTTTCATAGAATCGTAGAATCATAGAATAGTAAGGGTTGGAAAGGACCTTAAGATCATTTCATTTCAGTTAAAGCTATTGAGTCTCCAGTTTTTCCACAGTTATCGCAGGCCAATTCCCCCAGACTGCTCCCTTTTCCCAGCACTGTTTGTAACAATTCTGCCTTGAGCCAGGCAGAGGGAAAACTCCAGCATCCCTCTCACAGCCTCTTGCTCCCGTTTGTTTTTAAGCATCTACGTTCGATGACACAATGTGGAGCCCTGCTTGCTCCCAGTTTGCTGCTGACCTGCTTCATAAGCCTTCAAACTAACGTATATTTATTGTGGAGACTATTCTGACAAATTGTGCAGGGGCTGTGAAACATTAACTCCCAATACACTTGGATCAGCCTGCACTGGGATGAGCATGCAAGCAGTGTGTGCAGGAACTTCCATTGCTGGAGCCTGCATGCATGTGTGTGTATCTCACACAGAAGATTTAGCAGAAGAGAATGTGCAGGTTATGAGTTATATGGACTCAGAGTATAATTTGTTATAACTTAAACACATATCAAGACCAACACATTAAGTACAGTTACTGCTCCTTTTGTATATCTAGTGTCTTATTTTATGGTGCAGAACTAAACAGTGTCCACTGAATTTAACTATGAAACCAGCCAAACTGATTTCAGAAAGACTTCTTCAGAGTAACAGAGTGATAAGGCATAAACTGCTCCTAGGTGCAGGGCTAGATAAATCCTTTTAACAGTCTTCAGATCAGTTAACAGGGTAAGTAAATCACATATCACTTAGCAGATTTATGGGAGAGAATTAATAGAATCAGATGAGATAATCTGGTAGGATAAAATTGCTGAAGAAACAGTCCTGCCTTACATCAGAGGTATGAAACAATAGTCTGATTACTGGAGTCATTATGGATTGGTGAATTCTGAGCTAAATCATTGTAAGAGTAATTCAGTATTTATTAATTCTTTTCTCTTTAGACAACTCACAGATGCAAATAAAAGCCTCTCTGTCTTTGAAGACACATTCTTTATATATTTTTATTGGATGTAATTTACTATTTGCATTACCTGTATTTACTTCATAATTGAACATTTCGCATTTAAATTTATGTAATGCATTATGCTGAGAATATATTTCTCCCTTATTAGCATAGTCACTTACCTCATGAATTACTAACAAAGTTTATCTGAAAATATAGGTGTATTTTTATTAAGTGGAGCACAAACATATGTACAATAAATTCTGATTTGCCAGTGGTGTTACAGAAACACAGAACAACCCTGTATCAGAGAAGAAGGGAAAGAAACAGCAGTGAAGAAGCAGAATCAATTACTGTGTGTATGTGTGTGACAATAATTTCGTCTGTCAATGTTTTGTTTATTTTTAATAAAGAATGAGTGACTCAAAGGTTTACTTTAGAAGGAGCAGATGAAAAAGGATCTCCATGGTGAATTTCTTCCCTCTGTTCCCCCCAGTACTTCCCGATGGACTTGGCTAACTGAGACTGTGCCACTGCAGTCTTTGCTCTGGCTGCGTTCCTGCTGACCCGGTGCACACATGAACATATGCTGCTCTAACTTACTTTCTCAAACATTTATCTCTTTCTCCTAATCCTGTTTCTATGCTTGGCTTTAAATCCAAATAATCAATATAATTTAGGCCCATTCTGCAGTATTAATGCAACCTTACTTATGCAGATAAAACCCCAACCCTATTGACTTCAAGAACTGCAGGATTGAATCCTTGATCCCGTTGAAACCAATGACAAAACTTGTATTGATTTCAGTGGAAGCAGGATCAGGTCCTTGATGTTAGCAATTTGTTGAAGTCAGAGGGCTGGCACTACAAGAAATGAAAGACATCAGCGGATCTGCCAGCAGGAATTCAGGTCTGCTCCCCAAAATTCAAAGGCAAAATTCCCAGTGGATCTCCTTTACACTCAGGTTTTATCATCTGTGTGCTAGAATGCCTGTATATTTTGTCTGGACGCATAAAGCCAGTCCTCCTGGGAGCATTCAAATGAGCACATCTATAAATGTAGTGCATCAAAATGAGCTACTTTTGCCACTCGTGCTTTTCCCAAGCCTGGTACAATCCATTTCTGTGACAACAGTTTTCTGCCCCATATGCATCTGATACCGCTCTTTTATTTTAAGGCTAAGAAAATCATCCCTTTAAACTCACGCTGAGCATCAAATTAGACTCTACTTGCAGCTGAACATCTTGGCTGTCTCTTCCTTTCCTCCATCAGCTCCAGTATATTTTATGTAGAATTCTCTCTGTTAATAAAACTTGCTTCTTCCCTCCCTTCACTCTCCAGTTTTGCATTAGTGTTACTGAATCCACCAGACCTTCCCTGTTTCAAAACTGTGCAAAAGGAGAAGGAAAAAAAAATAGGTTTTTTCCTAAACAGTCTCCTATTTTGCCATTCTGCACAGACCCTAAATATACAACCTCTATTCTGTAAACTTTCTGTTGCAAAATTAGAACAGAAATAGCTTGAAAAGGCAGGCTTAAACACATATTTTGGTTGCTTTTGTGTCACATCCAAGAGGACTTGTGTTTTAGCTCTGGGAATTGCAAGGTATTAGCAGCTGCTTCAATTTTATTCCCCTGGAAATGCCTGACAGTCACTATATGGAAGATGCAGCATCAGTGCCACACCTGAGTGCATGAGTTTGCTCTGTGTACCCTGAGTCCGAATGAAGTGATAGCTTTTTAGCAATCGGAATATTTCCATTGCTTGCTTATAACATTTGTAAAATGCTAGAAATAGTCCAAATTAACTTTGCATGATCCAGAAACAATTTCTCTGTCTGAAGGGAAGACAGCACAGAGGTGTGACTGAAAAGCTGCATGTGACTCTAAGATGTGTCTAAAGGTTGGTGTCACAAGATTTGTACTGTGCTTGCTTCATGATGCATGCCCTAGTTTACTAATTTTCATGAATGGCTTTGCCTAAACATAAAGATCACTGAAGACATTTTGATGCTAAAAAAAAATCTATTTATCTAAAAGAAATAAAAACCAAAATGCAATAAAGATTTTATCAAGCTTTATGGTGGAATTTTTCATCTATAACTTGGATGATCACATTCAATTATACAGTGTGGTATTTGCTCTGAAATTAGCTGAAGTGGGTAAATAGAGAACCTGGTAAAAACTTGTGCAGAAATTAATCTGAAAACTCTACAGAGGCAGAAAACTAGTATTAGTTAAGGGAGAGAATAAAACAATTACATTAATGTTATGTATCTGAGCTGTCCTGATAATGTCCTGTAATATGCATGCTGCATTTATATGTATTTTAGCTCATAAAAATCTATGCTGCTTTTCTCCCTTCTGTTCTGCATTAGGTTCAACAGTAAGGAATGGCTGCAGTGGCAGCATGAAAAAATAAGTGAATTTTATATGCTTTCTCCTCCTTAAAGTCACCCGTCAGTAAGTGGTGAGGTGGGCATGATTCTGACTTGATGTTCATTATAACAGAGGAGGGCTGCATCGAGCCCTCCCTGGCTCTTGCTGCTCTCTGCGTGGGGAGGGGTGACTCTTGGCACAGGGAGGGAGGTGTAAAGTGAAGCCAATTCCAAGCAGCAGCATTTCCCCACACCGTGCACTCAGGTGTGTGCTGATAGAACAGCTATGGGAGATGCATGGGGAGAGAGATCAGGCCAAAAAGGCTTCACATGGCAGCAATAAGGAGAGACACTTAAAAATAAAGACAGATGGAGAGCTGACAACTGTAGCACAGATGAGAAAGGAGCTCCGAGCCCTGCACCCCCCAGGCAGGACCTTTGGAACTCTGTCTGTCCATCTCTGGAGTAGGTAGAGTGCTTGCCCGCACGACAGAGATGCCTTAGACATGAGGAGAGCTGTAGGATGAAAGGTGGTTATGAGCACGCTGTATTATAAATCAAAACCACAGATGAGCTGTACGTATAAGAGCACATAAGGATCTTACGTTACCTCCAACCTTTAATTATCTGACTGAATCTGGCCTAACCTGCTTATCTTCTGAGCATTACCCTGTCAGGAGAAGGTGTCAATGAATATGGGACAGGTTTGGAGCCAACACCTTCAAAAGTTGAACTGGCAGGAATTGAGGCTTTATCATGGGCAGAAATTGGGTGAGGGGGTTTCCCCCTTCGCAGCCTGCCCCTCCATAATGGATCCAGCTGATTACATCTCCTGTACTCTCCAGCCAAGGTGAGCTAGCTCCCCTCCCAGCCTTTCCCCTCCCATTCTCCAAATTCAATGGCCCAACTTCACCGGTAGTTAACAATGTCAGGTTTGATTTCTGTGGCAGGTTAGCTGCTCGAGCTGTCTTCTTAACTATGAAGATATAGCAGCATCTGTCAGAAAATCTATGTGAAAACAGTACCAATACCAGCGAATGGAAACTGTAGCTTTCTGATCAGCTACATTTGATTTGGTTTGATATATTTAACTTCTCCTTTTTTGCCTCCTGCTATTGGCAAATGTGTTATTTTTCCACAGAAATGAAAACAAGCTGCAATTTACTGGATTGCTATGCAGAGTGTTGGTGCAAAGAAGTGTAAGTCATGATGACATCTGATATCTTTCAGTGTCATTAACTGTCTTCAGCAAGCGAGGGATGGAAAGTCTTATACCCCATTTTGTTTTTAGCTCCTACTGCATAAAAATTAGTTCCTCTGTTATGGGAGTGCTGGGCAGACCCAGTTCAGATTTGACTCCATCCGGAGTCCGGGTCATTCGGAAACTCTAATCCTTAACTAAAAAGAAATAATAAAAATACCCATGAAATTAATTTTCACACCTGCAGTTGGAATTAATAATGGCAACAAGAGTGGCATCCTATTTCAGCTCTCTTGAGGTGACTAACAGTCCTGGTCATTAATATAATCCCAACCACCAGAGGAATCATAGAATCATAGAATCAACTAAGTTGGAAAAGACCTTTAAGATCATCAAGTCCAACCATTACCCCAGGACTGACAAGGCCACCACTAAACCATATCATCTACATGGTTTTTGAACACTTCCAGGGATGGTGATTCCACCACTTTCCTGGGAAGCCTCTTCCAATACCTGATCAGCCTCTCTGTGAAGAAATTTTTCCTAATACCCAATCTAAACCTCCCCTGGCACAGCTTGAGGATGTTACCTCTTGTCCTATCGCTTGTTACTTGGGAGAAGAGACCGACCCCCCACCTCACTACAACCTTCCTTTCAGGTAGTGTAGAGAGTGATAGAGGTCCCCCCTGAGCCTTCTCTTCCTCCAGACTAAACAACCCCAGTTCCCTCAGCCGTTCCTCATAAGGCTTATTCTCCAGACCCTTCAACAGCTTTGTTGCCCTTCTCTGGACCGCTCCAGCACCTCAATGTTTATTCTTGTAGTGAAGGGCCCAGAACTGAACACAGGATTCAAGGTGCGGCCTCACAAGTACTGAAGTTACAGCGGGGGTGATCACTGCCCCTGGCCCTGCTGGCTATGCTATTTCTGATACAGGCCAGGATGCCATTGGCCTTCTTGGTTGCCTGGGGCACAAGCTAGCTCATGTTCAGCTCTGTCAATCAGCACTCCCAGGTCCTTTCTGATGAGCAGCTTTCCAGCCACTCTCCCCCAAGGCCTGGAGCATTGCAGGGGGTTGTTGTGGCCCAAGTGCAGGATCCGGCACTTTGCCTTGTTGAACCTCATCCCATTGGCCACAGCCCATCGATCCAGCCTGCCCAGATCCCTCTGCAGAGCCTTCCTATCCTCCAGCTGATCAACACTCCCAGCCAACTTGGTGTCATATGCAAATTTACTGAGGGTGCACTCAATCCCCTCATCCATATCATCAATGAAGATATTAAACAACAGTGGCCCTAACACCGAGCCCTGAGGGACACCACTAGCGACTGGTCACCAACTAGATGTGATGCCATTTACCACCACTCTGGGCTCGGCCATCCAGCTGGTTTCCAACCCAGTGAAGAATCCACCTATCCAGGCCATGAGCAGCCAATTTCTCCAGGAGAATGCTGTGGGAGAGTGTCAAATGCTTTACTTAAGTCCAAATAGACAATATCCACAGCCTTTCCCTCATCAACCAGGCAGGTCACCTTATCATAGAAGGAGATCAGGTTGGTCAAGCAGGACCTGCCCTTCATGAGCCCATGCTGACTGGGCCTGATCCCTCCATTTTCCCACATGTGCTTTATGATCTCACTTAGGATCATCTGCTCCATGACCTTCCCTGGCACCGAGGTCAGGCTGACAGGCCTGTAGTTTCCAGGGTCATCCTTCCTGCCCTTTCTGTAGAGAGGCATCACGTTGGCCAACCTCCTCTGGACCTGCCCACTAGACCAGGACAGCTGATAGATGATGGGGAGTGGCTTGGTAAGCTCCTCTGCCAGCTCCTTCAGCACTCTTGGGTGTAACCCATCGATCTCCATAGACTTCTATACATCTAAGTGGAGCAGGAGGTCTCTAACCATTTCTTCCTGAATTATGGGGACTTGAATCAGCTCCTCATCTCTGCCATCCAGCTCAGGGAACTGAGTACCCTGAGGATGGCTGGTGCGACTATTAAAGACTGAGGCAAAAGCAGCATTAAGTACCTCAGCCTTTTCCTCATCCTCAGTCACTAGTTTTCCCCTAGTATGCAGCAGAGGATGGAGGTTCTCCTTGGCCCTCCTTTTATTGCTAATATATTTGAAAAAGTACTTTTTATATTATCTTTTATGGCAGTGGCCAGATTAATTCCATCTGTGCCTTTGCCTTTCTTTCTCTCTACATAACCTAACAATATCCTTGTACTTTTCATGGGGTAACTGTCCCTTCTTCCACAGGTGATAAATTCTTTTTTTCCTGAGTTCAAGCAATATCTCCCTGTTCAGCCAGGCTGGTCTCTTCCCCTCTGGTTTGATTTTCAGTGCATAGGCGCCACCCGCTCCTGCGCCTTAAGGATTTCATTCTTGAAGAGTGTCCAGCCTTCCTGGACCCCTTTGTACTTCAGTAATGTTTCCCAAGGAATTCTGCCAACCAGCATCCTAAACAGGCCAAAGTCAGCCCACCTTAGGGTGGAGGTTTTGCTGACCTTCTTCCTGACTTCTCCAAGGACTGAAAATTCAATCATTTCGTGATCACTTTGCCCAAGACGGCCTCCAACCATCACATCACCCACCAGTCCTTCTCTGTTTGTGAGCAGCAAATCTAGCCAGGCATCTCCCCTAGTTGGCTCACTAACCAGATGGGTTAGGAAGTTATCTTCCACACCCTCCAAGAACCTCCTGGATTATTTCTTCTCTGCTGTGTTGTACCAGACATCCGGTAGGTAGAAGTCCCCCACAAGAACAAGGGCAAGCAATTGTGAAACTTCTCCCAATTTTTTGAAGAACACTTCATCTGTAGCTTCTTCCTGGCTAAGTGGTCTATAACAGACTCCTACCAGGATATCAGCTTGGTTGGCCTTCCCCCTGATCTTCACCCACAAACATTCAGCCTTCTCACTCACAACACTGAGTTCAAGGCAGCTTGAAGCGACCCCACCACCTCTTTTTCCTTGCCTATCCCTTCTGAAGAGCCTGTAGCCATCCATTGGAGGACTCCAATCATGCAAATCATTCCACCACATTTCTGTGATGTCATGATTTCCCTGCTGCACGACGGCTTCCAGCTCCTCCTGTTTTTGCTCATGCTGCAGGCATTGGCATAAATACATTTAAGTTGCCTGTGGATCTGGACTCCAACGGTGGCACCATACCCCACGGCTCATGTCTAGTGAGCCTGGTGCTATCCCCTTCCCCCTTCCAACCTAGTTTAAAGCCCTCTCTATAAGCCCTGCTAGCTTATTCACTCTCTGAGGATCTACCATGAAAAACGAATGATCCCCAGAGCTATGCCTGTGCAATGGAAAATGGCTTTAGTCATGTATTAGTAATTTTATCACAAGATTGTATTTTTGCACTGGGAGGTTTGCGCTCCGATATTAAAAGAGGACAGAACAACAGCATTTGACTTGGTAATTTGCACACAGGGTTTGATTATGTTTGAGCTTCCTCACTTTAGAAGGATGTGTGTAAATGACCAAGAGCAATAAATGAAGTCTTCTAAGTGTGAGGCTTCCTCATGCAAAGTTCACATGCATTTATTACTGTCTGTTCTTAGCATCAGTCCTGCATATATCTGTGGGCAATGCTTTTACTTCATCTTGATAAGGGAGTGGTCTATTGCTAAAATGCTGCTTGAATTTTACCCGGGTTCTCAGTTCTGCTTTTCTCCCTTAATTGCAAGGGATGAAATGTGTCAAGTGTCTGCTTCACTTGGCTGAGAATCACAGTACTGCCTCCGCAATTTCCCAGCCTTCAAAGATGACATGCAGCTAGCAAACTATAAAGCTAAGCAACTGCACAGTGGCTCTGAACTGCCTCAAAAGGCATCTTGCTTCTAGTGGTGGAGCAGCATTAGTATTCAAGCAGGGCGCGGAATAGGTGTGCACTTGAATCCTTTTGCAGAACCATCTTTCAGAAGGAATTTCTCTAATTATGTTTATTTAATCCTGCCCTAATGGCCACACATGATATGCTCCAAGTGTCTGAAATGTAACTACCAATTTCAGCTTTGTTCTCCTCTGCTCTCAAGACCAGCTTGGCTCATGAAAAACAAAAAACTATTACCTGTGCCCCGGGAGCCATCTACACAGGTGCAAGCACATTTCTACAACTACTTGTATTCATACCAAAAGAAGGTGGTCTGTTGCCTCTTCTTAATGTAAAGCCTGAGATGTTTTTTTTAACACAGTACATACCTATCACACACTCACTGCATTTATTGTACTGGAAAACAGCAATAACCTCATGGTGCTGCTGGAGAGGTATTTCCATACCTGGAGTTGTTTAGTTCCATATTTACTATGTCATATAAAGGGGCTTAAAGTTCTTTAGCAATAGTGAATCTTATTTATTTGCACAGCACAGGAATCAGACTGAGAGAGATGGAGATACAGACTCACCTCCCTGTAATTTGTACAGAAGTTTCAGCCACAGCTTTTTTCTCTCCGTTTAGAGCATTTACTAGGATTAGTTACTGTGAATGTAGCTTGCATTATTCCCTGTGGAGTAGGAGACAGGTAGGGCAGTTTCTCTCTCTATTCTTTCTGTCCCCTCTACAGATTTACACCTTTTATAGCTGTTAACTACTGAACTACTTAGAGACCAGCCTCGTGTAGTGGCAGGCTAGCACTTTCTGGTGTTAGTTTAGCCCCAGTAGGTTTAGATTCCATCCCCTGCAGTCTCTTCTAACAGGGATTTATTTTTCTCTATCTGCCCGAAATTCAAGGTTCAGGCTAAAGTTGATTCCAGCAGCACTTGCCTATGTCCTTTTGCAAGTGTTGATCCAAATCAAGCGGCTAAGAGCCACTAATAAGAGGTGTGATATACCATAAGGTTATATAGTTTTCCAGATAACTCAAATAACCTGCTATTAGTAAATCTACCCTTGCAAATTTAAAGGACAGATATCCATCATGCCACATTATTCTGCAAGTACAGCTGGGAATGCAAGGCTGACTGTGGCTGGATGGGCATTGTCACAATGAAGAGTCAGGATACCAACATATCACCAAAATTAAACAGGTCAGTACAAAAAGGTGCACTTAACGCCACAAAGGTCATGTAGTGCCTTGAGTTGAATGGATCAAGCTACCACATGTGAACCCTGATGTCTGGTCACTCCACTGCTACATACATTCCTGGTATTGGAAAAAAAAATTACACCACCATGTCACCTCACTCCAGCGGTTGCTAACTGCAAAGATTAATTTTTAACCTCCTTCTCATTTTCCAGGGCTAAGACAGATGATTAAACACTTCATGCCAAGTCTCAGCTGGGCAAACTGTTGCTAGATCAGTGGAGGTGACAGTTCCTGAGGGTCTGTCCTTTCATTTCCCTGAAGCACCCTTCTTGTGAGAGGCTTTTTCTGTCTGCATAGAAATTTCATTCTGACTGCTAGCCAGAAGCCCAGCATGAATTCCTATGATGCCTATTTGCAGCAAAGGTGCTGCAAAGCTGCAGTTACTGTAGCAGAGTAGGGCTGCTACAGGATTTCCTCATGGAAAAAAAGAGTTCAGTTTTAGGCTTCTTGTGGGCTTCTCTGAAAGATAACTAAACTTTACATACCATTGCTATCTGGAACTTGATCTTGGGGTCAGAAGTACAACATGTAGAGTTTGCATAAGCGTGAATGACTCCTAACCCCCTCATTATCTTCCCTATCACCTGCTTTTAACACAACCCAGGTTTGGAGACAGTCATCCTCCTCCTTTAGACTTGGATGGCAGCTAGCAGGGTTAGAAGCAGGGTTTCCAATGAGGAGCCTTAGCTTCTTTGTAATTTTAAACATAAAAATGGGGTTTCAGTTTCCTTGAGTGGTAGGCATGCAAACCCAGGCTGGGAGTCTAAAAAGCCAAGAGCCCCTAACACTGCCACCCAGACTGAAAGTCTGATGACTAGAACTTAGCAGATAACTATCTTTTATTAGGTAGCAGATAACTATTTATTGATGCTACACAAGAATTTGCCTCAACTGAGGCCAAATAAAAACAGAGGAAGTTTTTCAGTGTTTGGCCCATCATTTGGGAATTTCAACTAATAAGTCTCTGTCCTTCCTCTGTTTCAGAAGTCCCCTAACTAATATACTGGGATATGTGAGAATATTGCTGTGACTCATAACCAGAGCTGTGAAAGTCCAAAGCCAAACTTCTTTAGAGGCTTGGAGTAAGGGCAAAATTACAAAAATGAAGATGAGATGTGGGAGACTTGCTTGGAGGAGGGAACACCTGCAGCATATCAATGCTCTTCAGCATCAGTAGCCAGGCAGTAGTAAACAGACACAAGAAAATGCTTGGTACATCAGTCTTTCTGGTTAGGAACAATTTTCATCACCATGCTTCCAAAGTAATAGGATAGAAAAATAATATTGCACTATACAGTATCCTGGAACAGGTGTAGTTCTTGGTCTTGCCAGAAAATTCTAGCAGAAAGGTCAGGGATGGGACATCAGTTAGGTGAGCAGGTTGCAGGACAAAACTAACAGGGAATGATGGTACCAGGTACTTAATTTTACCTCAACATTTCATACTGACAATTAAACTATATAATTCTAGAAAATATAAAGAGCTGGTTAGAAGGAAAGAGTTGTCATCTGATTCCCTTTGGCTATCAATCCTACATAAAGCATTGCTATAGAAGTTTAATAAAGCTTTTCATTAGGACAAAATACAGACTGTCCTAACGACCTCCTGCATGGCAGAGGAACAGCAATGTCCTTTAACACATGTCCAGTCATGTGCAATTCAAGGACTTTGTGGTAAACACAACATCTGTAACAATTAAAGTCATTCCCACCACAGCTGAGCTTGGCTCATTTACGAACAGTGTGCAGTGAATGTTGTATCAAGACTGTGACAATCTGACGTTTTCAGGAATAAACCTTTCAAAAAAGAGAAGACATTGAATACAAATTGAGGTGCCAGAGAAAAGGACAGATGTTCAACTTTTAGGTCTTTATAGGGCATGCAATGTTTTTCACATGACTGAATGTGCATACTACCCATTGATGTGATCACTTAAGCATTCAGCTCATCACCTGAATAGGCAAACATCTTATCTTCTGCAGCAACCACACTCAGAATTTAATGCAAAATACATTCTTTTTGAAAATCAGTCCCCTAGAACACAATGGTAAATCATGCATGATGAAGCGATATGAAGAGAAATGCTGCACCCTTCTTCTGGGGACTTTATTTCTTTTCTCGAGAAAAATGTTTCCACCTTCATGCTGAAAGCCACAATTATTATTTCTACATATTCACACTGTGTTACTGCTCAGTGGCTCACATAACTGATTGGGCTCCATTATGCTGAATTCTAGAATGCCCAAAGAGCTAAATATAAAGCAGGAGACAACAGATACAAAAATAGATGTGGACCTGTCCTGGGTTCAGCTATAGCAGTCATGTTTCTCCTTCTTAGTAGCTGCTGCAGTGCTGTGTTTTTTAACTTTCAGCCTGGGAACAACAGTGATAACACCGATGTTTTTAGTTGTTGCTAAGTAATGTTTACTCCGACCAAGGACTTTCTCAGTCTCATGCTTTGCCAGGGAGGAGGGGAAGCCAGGGAGGAAGCAGAGACAGGACACCTGACCCAAACTAGCCAAAGGGGTATTCCATACCACAGCACGTCATGCCCAGTATATAAACCGGGGGGAGTTACCCGGAAGGCCCAGATCACTGCTCGGGTCGGGCTGGGTGTCGGTCGGCGGGTGGTGAGCAATTGTATTCTCTCCCCTTGTTATTTCCCTTATCGTTATTATAATTGGTGGTAGCAGTAGTGGTTTTGTGTTATACCTTAGTTGCGGGACTGCTCTTATCTCAACCCGTGGGAGTTACATTCTTCCGATTCTCCTCCCCATCGCTCCGGGAGCAGGGGGAGGAAGAAGTGGGGGGAGTGAGTGAGCGGCTGTGTGGTTCTGAGTTACTGGCTGGGCTCAAACCAAGACAGTTCTTTGTGGCGCCCAACATGGGGCTCGAAGGGTTGACATAACGACAGATCTGTCCAGAGTGTGTCTAATCATATTTGTGATAAGCACTCATTGTTACTACTTGTCACAATGTTGATTTATTGGCTCTCAGAGTTGTTGCACTTGATCTCAGAGTTTCAGCATGTTGTACCTTACTTACAGCCACTATTTGCTGTTTTAGTGTTTATCGGCTGGGGGGCCTGGGCTAAGGTTCTTGTTTCACTGTACTTCATGGTAATGACTTGTAATACAATAGACTCATTGATCATGAAACTGGTCTGGTTTGTGCTTCCAGTGTGGCCATCACCTCTATACTTTAGGAGGTATATAATGAAATTTTTTAGCAATTACATACCTTTTTTTTTCTCCTCGGGGGGTCAACCTATGAAGGAGGCATTCTCTTACACCCCCCGTTCACCCACCAGGCTATTTACAACCGCATTTGAGAGTTCTGAAGGTTTTGGATGGCCTTTGAATACCCTTGAAACCTGCCTGCTGATTGTGCTGGGGATCAGCATGTTGGCACACATATGGAGTGTTTTTTACCCACGGCCGTCCAGCCCTGGGAACACCCTATTTCGTCTGATCTCGAAAGTTAAGCAGTATTGGGTTCGAGTCTGGTCTAGGGTTAGACGACGATATAGGAGGACCACCAAGAGATTTTCCCTGAGGCTGGACAGTTATGAGTGGCAGGGTGTGTGGGATAGTATAGGCAAGTATCCAGGCCAGTGGGCCCCTCCAGTGCTTTGGAACTTCACCCCTGAACAAGTGCAACATCCGGAAAAACTAGTAAAACACTTAAATGAGGTGTGCTGTCGTCCTGGTTATACCAGAGAGGGACAAATTCTGGAAACGTCCTGGGGCTTGGCCTACGCCTACAGAGCCCTGCTCAACACTATCCTCACCTTCCAAGAGAAAAAAATGTCTCTGGATCTGATGGCAAAGCAACAAACAACGCAGCTACTACAACTCCAAGCACAGCAGTTACACCAACCCCAGTGACAAGCACAGCAGCTACTCAAACCCCGAAAGCAACAAACAACTCAGCTGTTGGTGTTACTCAACCCCCAAGCACAACAGCTGCACCAACCCTGGCAACAGACACTGCAGGCACTTCAACCCTAGTGGCAGACGCAGCAGCCACTCCAATCCTAGTGGCAGACACTGCAGCCACTCCAACCACAGTGACAAACACTGCAGCTAAACCAAATGGCCAGTTTGTGACAATATCTGTTGCCCCTGTAAGCAAAAGTAAACGAGAGGCACAAAGAGGAACCTGCGAAGCGAAGAAAGATGAAGACCCAATGCCATTACTACATGCAACAGCATCTGAACAAGAGTTACTACTACGTGGATCAGAGGAAGAGGAAGAAGAAGAAGAGGTCACTTCTCGACCCCGGACCTCAACCGAGCTGCGGAATATGCGAAAAGATTTCACCCGTTTTCCAGGGGAGCACATCGTCACCTGGTTGCTCCCATGCTGGGACAATGGGGCCGACGGTCATGAACTAGAAGGTAGGGAAGCCAAGCAGCTGGGATCACTTGCTAAGGAAGGAGGAATTGACAAAGCGATTGCAAGAGAGAAGAGAGCCCTCAGTCTTTGGAGGCGGCTCCTGGCAGCTGTGAAGGAAAGGTTTCCCTACACAGACGATATTACGAGTCGCTCAGCCAACTGGACCACGATAGAGAAAGGCATCCAGTCCCTGAGGGAATCAGCCATTCTAGAGATGATCTATCGTAGGCCGGATGCCAGGAACACATCCGTAGATCCAGATGAAGTCGAATGTACACGATCCATGTGGCGGAAACTTACACGGAGTGCACCATCATCATATGCCCACACATTGGCATCAATGACCTGGAATTACATAGCACCACCAACAGTGGATTACCTGATTCGTCAACTCCGAGAGTTCGAAGACAATCTCACCCCTTCCATCATTTCAGCTGTGGAAAAACTGTCCCAGGAGTTTAAACAGTTGAGAGACGATTTATCTGATCTATCCAGCTCCCCACGTGTACCAACCCATGTCTCAACGATTAACAGAAGGCGCCCTACTGCTCGAGAGAGAAGATATAGGAGGTACCAGCCACCTGCCACCCTATGGTTTTAACTGCGGGATCACGGAGAAGACATGAGAAAGTGGGATGGAAAACCTACCTCAGTTCTGGAGCAACGGGTGCGTGAACTGAAGAGGAGAACAATGGTCAAGGATGATCCTCCCATGAGAGGTGCTCCTCCAGTCTCTGGTGAGCAGTTTCCCAGATGGAGTAGAAGAGCTGATTTTATTCCAGCTCCTGTGATAAGGAATACGAATCCCTTTCTAAAAGACGTAAGCGGACAATCTTATGATAGCTGTTAGAGTGGCCCTGCCTCCAGCCAGGTGGAGGAGAGGGATAATCGGGTTTACTGGACTGTGTGGATCAGATGGCCTGGCACATCAGTCCCACAGGAGTATAAGGCTCTAGTAGATACTGGTGCACAGTGTACCCTGATGCCATCAAACTGTCAAGGGGTGGAACCCATTTGTATTTCTGGAGTGACAGGAGGATCCCAAGAGTTGACTGTACTGGAGGCTGAAATCAGCCTGACTGGGAGGAAGTGGCAAAAGCACCCCATTGTAACTGGTCCAGACGCTCCATCCAGACACTCCATCCATCCGTGGCATGGACTATCTCAGGAGAGGGTACTTCAAAGATCCAAAACGGTATAGATGGGCTTTTGGTATCACTGCCTTGGAGACAGAGGAAATTAAGCACCTCTTCACCTTGCCTGGTCTCTCAGAGGATCCTTCTGTTGCAGGGTTGCTGAAGGTCGAAGAACAACAAGTGCGAATTGCAACCACAACAGTGCACTGGTGGCAATATCGCACCAACCGAGACTCCTTGATTCCCATCCGTAAGCTGATCCATAGGCTAGAGAGCCAAGAAGTGAACAGCAGGAGCCTCTCACCCTTTAATAGCCCCATATGGCCAGTGCAAAAGTCTAATGGAGAGTGGAGACTAACAGTAGACTATCGTGGCTTGAATGAAGTCACACCACCATTGGGTGATGCTGTACCGGACATTCTAGAACTTCAATATGAACTTGAGTCAAAGGCAGCCAAGTGGGATGCCACAAGTGATACTGCCAATGCATTTTTCTCAATCCCTTTGGCAGCAGAATGCAGGCCACAGTTTGCTTTCACCTGGAGGGGCGTCCAGTACACTTGGAACCGACTGCCCCAGGGGTGGAAACACAGCCCTACCATCTGCCATGGATTGATCCAGACTGCACTGGAACAGGGGCAAGCTCCAGAACACCTGCAATACATTGATGACATCATCGTGTGGGGTGATACAGAGGAAGAAGTTTTTGAGAAAGGGAGGAAGATAATCCAAATCCTGCTGGAGGCTGGTTTTGCCATAAAACGGAGTAAAGTCAAGGGACCTGCACAGGAGATTCAATTTTTGGGAATAAAATGACAAGATGGATGTCACCAGATCCCCACAGATGTGATCAACAAGATAACAGCAATGTCTCCACCAACTAACAAGAAAGAAACACAAGCTTTCTTAGGTGTTGTGGTGTTCTGGAGAATGCACATCCCAAATTACAGTCTGATTGTAAGCCCTCTCTCCCACGTGACCCGAAAGAAGAATGATTTCAAATGGGGCCCTGAGCAACAACAAGCCTTTGAACAAATTAAATGAGAAATAGTTCATGTAATAGCCCTTGGACCAGTCCGGACAAGGCCAGATGTGAAAAATGTGCTCTATACCGCAGCTGGAGTCCTACCTGGAGCCTCTGGCAGAAAGCTCCAGGGGAGACTCGAGGTCGACCCCTGGCTTTTGGAATCGGGGATGCAGAGGATCTGAGGCCAGATATACTCCCACTGAAAAAGAGATACCGGCAGCCTATGAAGGGGTTCGAGCTGCTCCAGAAGTGATGGGCACTGAAGCGCAGCTCCTCCTGGCATCCTGGATGCCTGTGCTGGGCTGGATGTTCAAAGGCAGGTCTCCTCTACACATCATGCAAGAGATGCTACATGGAGTAACTGGGCAGCACTAATTACACAACGAGCTTGAATAGGAAATCCCAGTCATCCAGGAATTCTAGAAGTCATCATGGACTGGCCAGAGGGCAAAGACTTTGGGATGTCACCAGAAGAGGAGGTGACGCGTGCTGAAGAGGCCCCACCATATAATGAACTGTCAGAGAGTGAAAAGCAATATGCCTTGTTTACTGATGGGTCCTGCTGTATTGTGGGAAAGCATTGGAGATGGAAGGCAGCTGTGTGGAGTCCCCTGGAACAAGTTGCAGAAACTGCTGAAGGAGAGGGTGAATGGAGTCAGTTTGCAGAGGTGAAAGCCATCCAGCTGGCCTTGGACATTGCCGAACAAGAAAAATGGCCAGTACTTTATCTCTATACTGACTCATGGATGGTGGCAAATGCCCTGTGGGGGTGGTTGCAGCAATGGAAGCAGAGCAACTGACAATGCAGAAGTAAACCCATCTGGGCTGCTGCACTGTGACAAGATATCGCTGCTCGTGTGCAGAACCCGGTGGTGAAGGTACGCCACGTGGATGCTCATGTACCCAAGAGTCAGGCCACTGAGGAACTCCAGAACAACCAGCAAGTGGATCAAGCTGCTAAGATTGAAGTGGCTCAGATGGACTTGGATTGGCAACATAAGGGTGAATTATTTTTAGCCCGGTGGGCCCATGACACCTCAGGCCATCAAGGCAGAGATGCAACATATAGGTGGGCTCGTGATCGAGGGGTGGACTTAACAACAGACACTGTTGCCCAGGTTATTCACGAATGTGAAACATGTGCTGCAATTAAGCAAGCCAAGCAGTTAAAGCCTCTCTGGTATGGAGGACGATGGCTGAAGTACAAGTATGGAGAGACCTGGCAGATTGCCTATATCACACTCCCACCAACACACCAAGGGAAGCGCTATGTGCTTACCATGGTGGAAGCAACCACCGAATGGCTAGAAACATACTCTGTGCCCCATGCCACTGCCCGGAAAACTGTTCTGGACCTTGTGAAACAAGTTGTATGGTGACATGGCACCCTCGAGAGAATTGAGTCAGACAATGGGACTCATTTCCGGAACAACCTTATAGACACTTGGGCCAAAGAGCATGGCATTGAGTGGGTATATCACATCCCCTACCATGCACCAGCCTCTGGGAAAATCGAACGGTACAATGGGCTCTTAAAAACTACACTGAGAGCAATGGGTGGTGGGACTTTCAAACTCTGGGATACTCATAGAGCAAAAGCCACATAGTTGGTCAACACGAGGGGATCTGCCAACAGGGCTGGCCCAGCCCAGTCAGAACTTTTACCTACTGTAGAGGGGGATAAAGTTCCTGTGGTGCACATAAAGAATTTTTTGGGGAAGACAGTCTGGATTATTCCTGCTTCAGGTAAATGTAAACCCACTCGTGGGGTTGCTTTTGCTCAGGGACCTGGATATACTTGGTGGGTAATGCGGGAAGATGGGGAAGTCCGATGTGTACCTCAAGGGGATTTGATTTTGGGGGAAAACAGCCAATGAACTTTATTGTATGTTGTTGCCTGCTCTATAACACTTTTATAGCCCACCAGCTAGATATCTTCAGGTCACCAGCAATTGACCCTGGTTTCCCTCCGATCATCACCTCAACAAAGAATGAATTTTGAGGAAACCAGACGAGCTCAGCAGTGACCAGACAAGTTTGGCGGTGTCATCAGCAGGCAACAACCCAACACTACACACCGTCCCTCCTGCCCTGAAAGACTATTTCAAGAGATGGAGCCTGACATCATGGACTGGATGAATTCAGCAATTTTATAGGGATTGGTCCATGGACTTGGGAATGATATCTTTCTCTCTGTGTGTGGGTGTGGGTGTATATATATGTGTATATATGGGACAGGGGTGATGGTGTGTTGAGAGATGTGGGATCTGAGCATGACGTGAATGGTATGGAATAAGGGGTGGATACTGTCCTGGGTTCAGCTATAGCAGTCATTTTTCTCCTTCTTAGTAGCTGGTGCAGTGCTGTGTTTTTTAACTTTCAGCCTGGGAACAGTGCTAATAACACCGATGTTTTTAGTTGTTGCTAAGTAATGTTTACTCTGACCAAGGATTTTCTTAGTCTCATGCTTTGCAAGGGAGGAGGGGAAGCTGGGAGGAAGCAGAGACAGGACACCTGACCCAAACTAGCCAAAGGGGTATTCCATACCAGAGACCGTCATGCCCAGTATATAAACCGGGAGGAGTTACCCAGAAGGCCCAGGTCACTGCTCGGGTCGGGCTGGATATCGGTCGGTGGGTGGTGAGCAGTTGTATCCTCTCCCCTTGTTATTTCCCTTATCATTAGTATCATTGGTGGTAGTAGTAGTGGTTTTGTATTATACCTTAGTTGCGGGACTGCTCTTATCTCAACCTGAGGGAGTTACATTCTTCCGATTCTCCTCCCCATCCCTCCGGGAGCGGGGGGAGGAAGAAGCGGGGGAGCGTGCTAGCGGCTGCATGCTTCCTCGTTACTGTCTGGGCTCAAACCACGACACTCAAGGTAACCGTGTTCCACAGTAACGCTCTGCATTAGATTTATCTTCCAAGGCACAGTTTGGCAGAGCTGGGGTTAGTCAGCATATGACAGAAGATGACAAAGGATGAAGTTAATGGTGGTTCTCACATCACTGAATTACCACCATTAAAATAATTATCCTTCCTCTTGTTAGACAATACAGCAGTTTCATGTAACCTGTGACTGAATGACATGCAAAAATGAGGGTTCTGATCCCTAGCTATGAAATTACTTGTCCCTCTTTTTCTTTCTTTCTTTTTTCTCTTAACAAAGGTAAGACTAGTCTCCTGGGAATAGCCAGTTCTCAGGTCTGCCATGGTATTTTGCCTTGCCGGTCATTTCCTGGCAGATCCAACTGCTGTTGGGTTCCTCACTTGTTTCCTTTCCAACCATGTGATGTTTATAGTTATTGGGTTTGAAAAAATTGAGCAAACTGAATTGTGGAATATAATATAACGTAACATAACTTAATATAATATAATGCACTTTACATTTGTATATCATCTTGTTAGCAGGCAGTACTGACCTTAACAAGAGTTGCTTAGAAGCCCACCTCCAGGCACCAGCATCTGTAGGTCTCTCTTGTATGGAAATATGCTTTCCATTCATATTAGGACCCACTGTATTTAGCTGTTCCCTCATGCACAATGACAGATATATATAAGAAAAGATATGTAGGAAAGCAAACTCGCCATGATTATCAGCCTCTAAAATGAATGCTTACTCAGGAAGACAAAATGCTCTTCCCCTATCTAGAAAAACCCAAGCTATATTATGTACACAAATAACATGCCTGTAGTTTTGGTGCCATAAAGCATAAATCATAGTTTAGCCCTCTGCAAATAGCCTCTCTGCACTGAACTGCTGTGCCATGTTCCCTGAGGTCCACCTTCTTGGAAAGCGATGAGCAGAATTGGAGGAGGTGGTGAGGACTGCAGAGCTCCTAGGGCCAATCCTTGCCCCTGCCATCCCACATCATTTCTGCAAGCATGAAACTGTGAACAAACTGGGATGAAATGTGAATGTGTTTGGGTCTTTTTTTTTTTTTTCCTCAGGTGATGTCAATGCAATGCTTGCTTTTCTCCTTTTTAAAGGGTTAAAGGAATTCTGGATATATGTCAGGTCTGTGATCCCCAGTGCAGAAGGGAAAAGGATTTTTAATGAAAACCAGCTTCAGTTGTGAATATTTAATATAGTGCCCAAGTGGTAACAGGATGATAAAGTTTTGATAGGTCTGGTATTGGCTTTTATTTTTTTAAGGGGAAACTCCTCTCACTAACTGAAAAAGCATTTTTAATACCAACATCAATATAAAGTGCTGCTGGACTTTTATATCATTTCAATATCAGGCCTGTGTTCAAGAGCAAAAATAAACGCAGTGTTCACAACCATTTGATATTATAGCTGAATAGCTTTCAACAAGCTCTTACCATGTTTTTATGCACAAAGCATGATTTGGAGGTTGGGGATGGAAAATGAGGGAACTGGGAGGGGAAGCTTTTTGTTAATTTGTAGATGTTAATTGAAATGTTTAAGAGCAATCTTACCAGGGTCACAACATGGTGCGTAGATCAGGTTATTTTGCAAATAGCAGAATTTCTTCTTTTTTCCTTCTTCTTTTTTGTCAGCATCAATAAATTTGTTTGATGCACTTTAAATGTTTAATTAAAACATTATGTTAGCACATTTACTGTAAGTGATAAAAACACTTTGGAGGTGGTCTTAAAGCAATTGGTGGCTCTGAAATTGCTAGACATGCACTAGTAAATCAGATACAAAGTCCATAAATTTGAACAATTCTCTTTCAGGCCTATGCCATTTCACAGATATTAAAGCTGCTTAATTTAATTCCTCAGTAATGTGGAATGTGTACAGCAGCTGATGTCGCTTCTTCAGACTGACTCTTATATTAAGACTGTTTATAATTCAGTTCTCCTTCAATCCCTTAATCAGAAATGTTTATTGTGTGATATTGCTATAAAATAAGTAGGAATTGTAATGAGTATTTGAAAATGTTGAGAAAATATACAGTAAGTTACAGCTTACAGTAAGGTATAGCTGGTACCAACTGTCTACTCTTTTTAAGCAGGTTTGTTCAACTTAAAAGGAAAACTTCTTTTTAATGCAAAGCAGTCACTTTTATATATGGAATGCAACTCTATTTTGTAAAGTACAAAGGAGAAGTCAAAGCTACAGTAAACTGTTCCTTGCAAATGACTTTGTTCCTCAGCAAGTAACGCCACCCCACATTTACTAAATGAAATCTATACCCATCTGAAGTCAATGGGAGTTTTGCTGCTTTCTCCTATTAGCAGGGCTCATGCATTTAGGAATTGCATAAGTAACGTCTTTAGCAATATGCAAGGGATAGCATCTACTGCTCCACTGCTGTTTTAATACCTGCGTTCAAAACACAGTAGTAATAAAAGCTTCAGAACAAATTATTATGATTGGCTTGTCTGCCTACATTGGAAATCTTTACTGAATCAAATTAATACAGAATATAAATATCACAATTAGATTTCACCAAGATGAGCAAATAACGAATCTTTCTTCTTCAGCTAAGAAAGTAGATTTTCTTGAGTAGTCTCCGAGTCAGCATTTCTTGCAAGATGAACCTTTTTCCCCTTCCTCCAACAATGTCAATAGCTGAGAAGTCAATGATTTCCAAGGATGTCACAGATAACTTGCAATAGGAAAGGTAAAAGTTCACTCATTTTGATGCGTACATAACCTATTTCAGTCATCTTTAACAATATGTAACATGAAATCCTTAGCATGGAAAACTTGACTAAACGTCATGTCCCCTACTCATAAAAAAGCTGTGTGACAAGCTTGTCACAAGCTCAATGCGCAAGAAAAATCAGCTCCATTAGAGACTTGACTCCAGAGCAGCAGGAGTTCTTCACGAGGAGCTCTGCTGCAGGAGCCACTGGGTAGACAGTTTCTTGACATGAGGATTTCCAGGACTGTGGAGACTTCTTTTTTATTCTCTGCAGTGTCTAGTACCATGGAGTCCTGACTCATGGCTGAGATCAATGCCATGCAAGGGATAAAGCAGCAGTGTACAGCACATGCAGATGTTGGTGATGTCAGAGAAATGTGTTGGTGAAAATGATATTGTCATCTTCAGTGTGTTTTTAATTCATATCTGCTCTCTTTCCTGATGAAACCATGTTTTTACCACCAGCATGAGGTAGAATGTATTTTTCTCTCTTGTGCATCAACAGAGTTATCAGCATGTTCTAATTACACTGTGTTGTGAGAAGCAGCAAGAGCACAGCCGGATTTTCTGATTCCAGATCTGAGGTGTCTGCGAGGCAGACATTTAAGAAAATAACTAGATACTGATACTAACATGGGCTGTGGTGTCATCACAAAGTCCCTAACACTGTGTCAAGTGTGACTCTGTGGAGAAGACATCAAGATGTCAACATATTGCGAAAGGGGAAAGAGTGTCAGTGCAAGTCTACAGAGACACAGTGGTATGTGAAGTGGAAGAAAAATGTAATTGTATCTGTGATTGTACAGCACTGCCAGGCAAAGACACGCTCATCCCAGAAGCCTTTTAAGCAGCATGTGCAGTATTCAAGAGGAAGCAACCAGGTAATTGTGATATTTTCAAGTATTAAGGAAACTTTAGCTCTAAATAACTCTTCTGTGCTAAAATGCCTCATCTATAATCAGAAGTCTCACATAGCAAGAATAGGCGATTGGAAAATTATATAGTAGTGTGTGGTAAATAAGAGGACGGATAAACAGCCTATTGGGATGCGCACTGCTCTCCTCCTAACCACTTTCCTCATGCAGAGGAATGTCTTGAGAGGTTTCCTTCCTGCCTTTTCCTGGTCAGTGGAGGGTGCAGCATCCTCCTTAAGGGTTTGCACAACCTGTGGGCTGCTCAGAACAGCAGACAGCAACACCAAGGCGAGAGTCTTCTGTGACCAAAGGACCATACTTGCCACAACATCAGTACACAAATAATGCTCGTGGTGCATGGTGGTACCTGCTGATTTCATGGAGTTGGTTTGAGCTCACTAAAGGCAGATCAAAAGGTTAATTAATGTTTAAGCAACTGGCCAAAGCCCTCAGGGATGCACAGCTCCACCAGTATCTGCAAGTGTTTGTCTTTCCTCACCCCAACCATGTTTCATAAAATATTCAGCCCTGTAACTCCCCTTCTCACATGCCGCCTCTTCTCCCAGCTGTGCTGAGCACCATCCAGTGTTGTGAACAGAGTGGCTCCTCATAGCCCCCTTTCCTGCATGCCCTTGGAAAGGACACCCCACCATTTCAGAAGTGCAGCTGGAACGTATCATCTAGGGGCCAGATTTGAGGATATCTTCATTTTATGCTGCCTGCAGGAAGGAGGAGAACAGAGTTTTCACATTACCACAGTGCAGATGAGTTCTAATTATTTTTTTCATGATTAGTGGACAATGTAAAGGTGCGTGTTAATGTGTAGTCCACCAAAGCCCTTTCTGATCCTCAGTAAGGAAGTTCCTCCATCAATATTTGTTGCATCAGGGCAAAACTGAGGTGAATGAATACAGATACATCTTTGCTGTGACCTAAATGGGGCCAGTTTCCAGAAGTACTTTTGTATTTTAGGAATGGAAGCTTCTTTTCTTCAAGAGTTCTTGAAGGTCAATTGTCTAAAGTGATTGAGGCAGCTAAAATCCTAAAATTCAGAAGGTTTTAGGTCAGGTCATGATTCAAAAGCATCCAGGTGCCACACTTTACTGGTAGTGCCAATACTTATAGAATTATAGAATCATAGAATAGTTAGAGATGGAAAGATCGTCTAGTTCCAACCCCCCTGCCATGGGCAGGGACACCACACACTAAACCATGTCACCCAAGACTCCATCCAACCTGGCCTTGAAAACTGCCAGGAATGGAGCATTCACAACTTCCTTGGGCAACCTGTTCCAGTGCCTCACCACCCTCACTGTAAAGAACTTCTTCCTTATATCTAATCTAAACTTCCTCTGTTTAAGTTTAAACCCATTCCCCCTTGTCCTGTCACTACAGTCCCTAATGAAGAGTCCCTCTCCAGCATTCTTGTAGGCCCCTTTCAGATACTGGAAGCCTGCTATGAGGTCTCAGAAACTCTTGCCAAAACTGATCATAGCATCCACTTCCTTACTTTTCAACAAGGCGAAGGATGCCTCCCTTTGGACCCAGAGATTTGTCATCATTCAAGCACCTCTATACTTGTACAGACACAGATTGACTCAGTCTTAATAGCATTGTTTGGCTCGCTCCGGTGACAGTCCTATAATAGAGCTGTTTATTCTGCTGCTCCCACCACTGGGCAGCTAGCATTTTTCTCTGCTTCCTTTGATGTCATTTTTGTTGTTCCAGTCTCCTTGGCTTTGCTCATGTTTTGCTCTGACAGAAGGTTTCAGCAGCACTCGCTCTCGCAAATGGATGGAATTATAAAAGTATTATAAAGAAGTGTGAACCTTGTTTACCATGCTAAGAGACCCCCACCTGGAACAACAAAGGCGATTGTCCAGGACACTATTGGCAAGTGGACTTTACAGAATGGCCACAGTATAATGGGCTCAGGTATACGTATATATCGGTACTAATTGATATGTTTTCTGGTTGGCTGGAGGCTTTCCCTTGTCTCATCAATATAGCTCATGAAGTAGTAAAACATTTATTGAATCAAATAATACCCCAATATGGTGTACCAGCAGCCTTGTCCTCAGATAGAGGTCCGCATTTTGTTGCAGAAGTAGTTAGGAAGGTGGGAGAGTGTTTGGGAATCAAGTGGGATCTGCATACCCTATATAGACCTCAGTCTAGTGGGAAAGTGGAACGTATGAATCAGACGCTCAAGTTGCAATTAAAATATGTCAAGAAACTTGTTTAACTTGGTTACAAGCCCTACCAATTGCTTTGTTAAGGATACAAATGCAGCCAGGAAGGAATCATGTGAGTCCATGTGAACTGATGTATGGGCAGCCTCATGTTTTTGCAGGGAAAACAGGATCTCAGACAATACCTGCTGGCACTGGGTAAAACTCTTAGCTCTGGTAATATCTTGGTAGGACGTTACCCAGACTGTAGCTGGATGATGCAACTCTGGATTAAGGGACCCCAAACTAGCTATTGGAATGCTCCAGAAGGAAAAGGGTGGTATTGATTGTGTAATAATACTGCTAGAAAGGCCCTTTCCCTCAGCATGGACTGGAAAATGTACATTGGGTGTTGTATTCCCAGGTGCTATACAGGCATTACAGATTGAAGTATCCAGCTTATCTCAGGTAGTATTGCAAAACCGTGTGGCCCTTGATCTGCTATTAGCTTCCCAAGGAGGTGTTTGTACAGTTATAAATACAAGCTGCTGCACATACATAGACCAGAGTGGCAGAATACCCACAGATCTAGCAGAAATCTGGAAGCAGACAAAGACCTTACATCAGGCCGTTAGAGATGATACTAACTGGGGATTTGAAGAATCCAAATTGTTACCATTAAGACGGTCAGAGAAACTCTCTAAGACTCAATTTGGAGTTTTAGAAAGCAGGCATTCTTTATTGCAGCGCTGGGCACACACACGAATAGCTTCACAAAGGTGAGCGCACATGTTACTTGCTGACAGCAGCTATATATTTAGCATACTCATGCATATTCGTTGCTTTTCCAGGAACTAATTACAATATTTGCATCCTAATTACGCATGCGCTTTCTTGCTGAGTGGGGGTCTTTGGTAGTCGTCGATAGTCTTCCTCACTGTGTTTACTGAATGACCTCAGTGCCTGCGCATGTTCACAAGGTCTTAGTGCTGAGTTAGCAGTTGGTATGTCCTTGCTTCTGTTCTGTTCCAGTCTCGCTCCACGTTGGGCACCACTCTGTTATCTTGAAGGCTGGCATCCTTGGTCTTATTTACTGTCTCCTTAGTTGTTATCAGTCCCATGATGTTCCTTCCCCTGTCAGCTGAACATTCCTTTCTCTCTACATGTTAGTAAGTTAGAACAGTTTGGTCTATTCTACTATGTTAAAGGCACACACACTATTGTTTGTTAGTTTAAAATTTAAGCCTACAGTAGAAGGAGATCAGGTTGGTCAAGCAGGATCTGCCCTTCATGAGCCCATGCTGACTGGGCCTGATCCCTCCATTTTCCCACATGTGCTTTATGATCTCACTTAGGATCATCTGCTCCATGACCTTCCCTGGCACCAAGGTCAGGCTGACAGGCCTGTAGTTTCCAGGGTCATCCTTCCTGCCCTTTTTGTAGAGAGGCGTCATGTTGGCCAACCTCCAATCCTCTGGGACCTGCCCACTAGACCAGGACAGCTGATAGATGATGGGGAGTGGCTTAGCAATTTTAAAGAAATTACACAGAAAGAACACTTACACATTTCTCCAAGCAGAAAGCAATTTCAAGAATGATCACATGAAAACTGCAGCCAGTGTACTGTCAGCCTCTGACAAAAGAAAATGAACAAAAGAAATACCTAGCAGTACATACAGGAACAACTTTCTTATAGACTGAAACCAACACATTTGCAAAAGACAATTTCAGGTAGATTCTAAAACATTCACACACAAGAAAGCACACACAAAAATAAACCACATTACTAAAGTACTTGCACACGAAAGTTAGATTTTCTATGACATGAGGTATAAATACATAAAGCCCCTCATCCTGCAAGCAGGCATATATTTAACGTCACACATAAGAGAAGTCCTGGTCAACTCATTGGGATTATTCACCTCCACAGAGTGTTTGCCAGATTGTCGTGGTTTAAGCCCAGCCGGTAACTCAGAACCACGCAGCCGCTCGCTCACTCCTCCCCTTCTTCCTCCCCCCGCTCCCGGAGGGATGGGGAGGAGAATCAGAAGAATGTAACTCCCACAGGTTGAGATAAGAACAGTCCAGTAACTAAGGTATAATACAAAGCTACTACTACGACCACCAGTAACACTAATGATAAGGGAAATAACAAAGGGAGAGAATACAAGTGCTCACCACCCGCTGACCGATACCCAGCTCGACCCGAGCAGCAACCTGGGCCTTCCAGGTAACTCCCCCCAGTTTATATAGTGGGCATGATGTGCTGTGGTATGGAATACAACTTTGGATACTTTGGGTATCACTGGCTGATACATTTACACCAAAATGCCTGGAGAAGATTTGTTTTCTAGAATGGGGTCAAAACTCACAGCTCTTCCTCTCTTCCCTTCCTTTAAAGTGGTCATGGCGGGTTATTATTAGATATATGTGAGCCTCCAGAGAGAAAAGAGAAGGATGTGGCTTGATTGCTTTTGTTCAGATGGATTGACTAACTGCTCAGTTTTTCCTTTATGCATTTTTGGGTTTGGGGTTTTGAGTGGGGTTAGAGCACTTCTGATAGACATTTAACAGAGACTGAAAAACACAACAAATATGAAAGTGGAAAAAATCTTCATTGCTTACAAAGTCCTAAACAGACATGCTGTGATTAAAGAGGGACAGATGTTACCATCAAACAATTATCTTTTTTAGACCTCTTCCAGATTTCTCAGATACTCATATAAAATGTTTGCAGTACATGTTCAGTCACTTGTATACCTGAAACACTGGATCACTTTAATTCTTACTGTCATTCTCCATTTCCCAACAAGAATGTTTATTTTTCATTAGTCTTACTTCTACAACTTCCCTATTTATTCAGGCTATTATTCATAGCACCCAGTCATATTCTTTTTACTGACTGTCCATGCAAGGCATTTAAGTGACCTGCAAACTATAATTATAACTGTATAAGCACATTCTCTCACTTTTACTACAAACATTCTTGGATCACACAATTGCAAGATTGTACCTGTTTTATTTTTAGATGTAGCAAAATTTTCCTTAAAAAGAAAGAACAACTCTGATTTAGGAACTTTTCTGCTAAGTTTAGACTGTATTTGATCAGGCTTCAGCTGTTTGTTCCTATGCAGCCTTTGCTGAGATTAGTTTATGCTATGCAATGGATACAGACCAACTTTTTTGTTCCTGACAGGTAAAACTATACTTCCCCAGGCATTGAGTGCTTTCCCTCTCATGCAGTTTTATTTTTTTGTTAACTCCTTTGCTTTTGAGATGTGAACTCTAGTTCTGCCTTGAAATATATTTTGCACTGTACTTGGACTGGTTACTATAATCCAAATGACCTCATTTCAGTTTAGGAGACATTGTGGAGAAAAAGATGACAATTAAGACATAAAGATTTTGTTTTCCTGCATTTATGTTTTCTTTTTCTCCTAAGAAATATTTAAGTGAAATTGAATTTAACTTAACTTGAGGTTTGTTTAAGCTCAACGGTGGGCACAAAGTCATGTCACTCTGCCATGTGCTCAGATTATGTGAACAGGATGGAAAGCATTCTGACATGAACTTATTACAGAGCCCCATTCTTCTGTGGAAATTTTCTGGTATGTCCTATTGTTTTAGCATTATGTTTTATTATTTTTTCATTAATACGGTAGGAAGATCACATTGCTTTCAGAACACGTAGATGCTAGTCAGGATGCTTTTGAGCCTAACAATGAGTCAGGACTCTGGACTCCTACCAAGCTTTTCTTTCATTGAGCTGTGCTCTTTTTTCTTCCTCCTTAAGGAACTAGCTTTTATTGGCCTCTTTAGCTTTGGATTAACTTACATCATACATTTCATAGTATATATATTCCAGTAAAAGAATACACACAGTACCATGAAAATTAACCTCTTAATCAAATTAAAAGGTTGAATGACATATATAGAGCAGTGTGGAAAAGAGGTTCCACATGATAACATGGTTTGTCATCATTCAAGCACCTCTATACTTGTACAGACACAGATTGACTCAGTCTTAACAGCATTGTTTGGCTTGCTCCGGTGACAGTCCTATAATAGAGCTGTTTATTCTGCTGCTCCCACCACTGGGCAGCTAGCATTTTTCTCTGCTTCCTTTGATGTCATTTTTGTTGTTCCAGTCTCCTTGGCTTTGCTCATGTTTTGCTCTGACAGAAGGTTTCAGCAGCACTCGCTCTTGCTCTGAGGTACAAGGGCATGGGCTGATCCTTGGGCACTGGGGCCGGGTGCCTTTCTATCAGTGAAGGGGGGTTTGACTCGGATTTTCCTGTGCTCCACACTGATCAGTGCTCAGCGAGGGAGAGGAACTGGGTTTGTGTTACTGGTTTGGATTACTTTGTTTATGAGAATCTCGCTTTTGGTGATTAATGCCTGCACATTATAGAAGAGTGGCTTCAAATTTCTCTTTGAAGCATGGCTCTAGAAATACTGCCAGATGATATTTCTTCCCAGGCAAATGATTCCTTATTTATGGAAAACGGGAATGCTTTGTCAGTTGCAAAAGACGCTAATATGGTACAACTTGTCATCTTATTTACAAACACACTCTCTTTATTCCAGTAGGAGGTGAATACACTGTTCAAACATTGGACTGTTCAAACTTACCATAAACTAAGGTGGCACTGCCTTCCCAAGTGACCAGTTCAAATGATTAGCCAAACCAGCTGTTGAATTCCACAATGAGGGCTCTGGACACAACATATGCTTTTGCCTAGGCTCTGCTAGTCACAGGTTTCTGATCTTCCAGTGCTCACATGGGAACAGGCTTTGGATGAGCTGGAACTACTTCAGTCTGGTTTAACAAGCTACTTTTTTTCCTCCCTGTGGTTTAGTCACATTTTGTCTTACTTTTTAGGAAATATAATGTTTTAGAAGACATTTGTTTAATTCCTATTCCCACTGGATTTTTGAGATTTGATTTATTGTGCTCAGTGGTCATGACAAACACAGTATAGCCAAGTGCAAGAAGAATTATTTGAATGCAGATTGACATGAAGGAAAATTTTCAGAGAAGCTTATGTGACTAAGGTGTACAAATCCCAGTGACTATGAAGTTTTTACCTAATATCTTTCTAATGATCTTCAGAATCTGGTTGTCTGGTTTACTAATTATGAATCCAATTTTCAAAAGCATCTGTCAGACTTCTGCAAATGGGACTTAAATTCTTAAGTCACTAAAGAACCGCAGCACTGTATGCTAGTGGGAGCCTTAGTTTTCATTGAACTTAAAAATATATCAGTGTGACTAACAGACAGGTAAATTGAGGAACTGTGTGTTAGGACCTTGATTTCCTCTAGCTGTCTGCTCAGGTGGTATGGGTGAGTGGTAGGGTGGTGTCTGTGGGCACGCAATCCAAAACAAGTGACATATCATACATCCTACTTCCATCCAAACCACTCTATTATAGTCTCATTTTATTCTTTATCATTGTTTGTTTGTTTATTTGTTTAATTTGCTGTGTACTATTTAAACTCAATTTCTTGTCTATGATGATATAACCATGTCAACATTTTGCTAGGAATCTCACTCAGAACTCTAAGATTTTCTTTATTGTCGTACTAATGGCTCTGGAAGATGCTCTCGAGCTTTTGTTCTATTCAGTTTCAAAAGCCCCACGTCTCATTTTGAAGACCATTGTTCAGTGTAATATTGGTTACCATTTGGAAATTTTACAGATTTTCATCGAGAATATTTCGCATTTAATTTCAGTCTCTGTCTTGCGTGACTCCCTTTTCTCCAAAGTCATGCAAATTAAAATCCCACTTTGTCATTTGCTGAGTGTAGCAGTGTCAATGGTTAAATATGTCCTTGGAATCAAATCTCGAGACCTTTACCCACTAACATTGTTCCTGCAGAGATCACTCAAATTTGTTGAGATACTCATACCAATGGTAGATTAGATGCAGGTTATCAGCTGACACCTTTGCCTATGGCAAAATATCCCCACAGCCCCAAATTACTTCTCAGTCTAACAGTTTGGAGGAAGTTGGACAACAGATGTTTTAGAGCAAGATAGCTTTCTTTTCCCTGTTTAAAAAATGTATGTGTTCATGCATCTGCCTTGCAATCAATTTGTGGTCATTTGGCTGTTTATCCTTTACAACAGAGCGATTCAGTTGGTCTGACTGAACCAACATTACAACAAAGGGCAAGTCTCTTTGTGGGGCTGTGATTTTTTATTTGAGATTTAGAAAAGAAAGGGTCATCTTAATACAAATTGTGGCCTTGGACTTTGTTTTCCTTCCCTTTCCAGTGTGACACATTTTTTTTTCCAATTTGTGTAAATAATACAACAGGCTAAAGGTAAATTTTGATGCACTTTTTAGTGTTTCAATCAAAAGTACAGGCTGCTGATCATTATGTATATAATTATGGATATCCTCCTGCCCGCCCACCCCCCAGCCCCCACCCCACCCCACCCCACCCCCCGACATAAGATAAGTTCCTGGTGATTTTCTAGGGTCACAAATGGCTTCCTGAAAAGTTAGCATCTTCCTTTTTTATATGCTTTCAGGTGATTACAGAGAACAGTCCTCTTTTTGTAAATTCACTGAATTCTGGGAAATGAACTGATCACCAGTATAACCTCCTCCTTTTCTGTAAAATTGATAACAAGTTCATCAGAACAATCCAAACACTGATTAAGACAAAGTATTAGTTGATTTTGGTTGACTCATCTCCAGTACCTCAATCCCTTAATTACCTTTGAATGTCACACATGGTACCACAACCGAAACACTGTTTAAAATAAAACATAACCAAATATTTGCTTATTTGCTACTAAATGAACATTGTCAAATTAAAACATTATCTTATTTTCCAGATGCAGTAAATCTGAAGGGAAGAAAAGTAAGGTAAATGGTCCAAACTCTCTTTCTGCAGGGGTTTCTGAAAATAAATCATTGCAAATTACTTGTGTCCAGGGTTCAGCTGTAGCAGTCATTTTTCTCCTTCTTAGTAGCTGGTGCAGTGCTGTGGTTTTGACTTTAGCCTGAGAACAACGCTGATAACACACCGATGTTTTCAGTTGTTGCTAAGTAATGCTTACTCCGACCAAGGACTTTCTCAGTCTCATGCTCTGCCGGTGAGGAGGGGCACGGGAAGCCAGGAGGAAGCAGAGACAGGACACCTGACCCAAACTAGCCAAAGGGGTATTCCATACCACAGCACATCATGCCCAGTATATAAACTGGGGGGAGTTACCAGGAAGGCCCAGATCGCTGCTTGGGTCGGGCTGGGTATTGGTCAGCGGGTGGTGAGCAAATGTATTCTCTCCCCTTGTTATTTCCCTTATCATTATTATTATTGGTGGTAGCGGTAGTGGTTTCATATTATACCTTAGTTACTGGACTGTTCTTATGTCAACCCGTGGGAGTTACATTCTTTCGATTCTCCTCCCCATCCTTCTGGGAGCGGGGGGAGGAAGAAGGCGGGGAGTGAGCGAGCGGCTGCGTGGTTCTGAGTTACCAGCTGGGCTTAAACCACGACAACTTGAAATATGCATTTGTTCCAAAGAAAGGCACAGTACATTCTATGAGGTAGGGAGGATTTTGAAGACAGCAGGGTGTATGCAGTATTAGAGCTGAGCATATCCTTTTGACTGTGGTTTCTAACTGGTTTACCAAATCTTTGGTTTGGATCTAGCTTACCCCTTGATCTTCACATTCAAAGCTTTTCTGCAAAGACTTTGGTTTCTGCAGGCTTTGGAGCAGCCCCACAGTAACCCAGTTCTTTATGTCAAGCATGTGGGAAATATTTGCACTAACTTGGTTTACTGGTTCACCACAAAGTGGAAGAGAATTGCTGAAATCTAGGTATCTCCCTGCAAAATTCTGGATATAACTGCAGCTTAAAAATAAAGAAAACACCCATCAATCTTGCAAGCTATCAGAATCACAGTCATGCAGATCCATACTGGGAGCTATGAGGAGCCACATCCAGTGTGATCTGCACTGGATTCAGATGAACTTCCCAAATAAACATAGTCCCAAGGGATCACCTTGTAAGGACCCAATTGTGAAAATGCTTTTTAACTACCCATACTGAGTGGGCAATTCTGGTGAGACGATGTGGCATATGAACGGCACGGACTCAGAGCATCTTCATGCAGCGAATCACTTTATTGCCTATTGCTCTAGCTTTTATACCATTCTAGCAAAGCTATCTTTAGCCTATTGCTCTAACTCTTATGCCAAACTATTTTATCACATCATGTTTAGTCCCTGGTTTACAGTTTTGGTTTTTTCAACATTCTTCGTCGTTTCAGAAACAGTCCCAGAATAGCCAGTTCCTTATCTTTCTGTTCTCCTACTCCTGTCCAGCTGGGTTGCTCTGCTTAATCACACAGTGTACTTTGCTTCTTCTTTAACTCTTTCTTCTCCAGCCAAGCAGTTACTTCTCTCTGGCAGTAATGAAATAGTTTCCATCCTCTCCTACAAGACGAGGCAGGCAAAACTGCAGTAGGGCTTCCTGACATGCTTCAGTGCATCTCAGCTCACTAACAGCCCTTGTTTTAGGGAATGTGAGGCTATTAAGGACAGTTTAAAGCATAGAAGTAAACCCTACATTAAACCAGCTTAGCAGCCACATATGCCTACTTCATTGCAACTCGGCTGCACAACCTTCCCTATATAATGGGCATTGTTCTCTGTGTAGGAAAACCCTTCCCATAAATGCTGTTAATATTCTAACCATACTTTTGTAAATACAATGACATTGTCAATGGTCCCACTGAGACCACATTTCCCAGTGATGAGGGAAATGGTATTTACAGGAAGGACTTAAATATTTCTTTTGTACTGGAGCATGCATTTTTGCATGTAGTATATGAACCCCCTAATACAATTATGACTAATATACCCATCTAATTAAATTTTTACAGCATTCCAGTATGTCAGTGTCAAATGTTTGCCTCCAGTTACCCTCTTCATAACACTGTCAAATAAACTTCTGCTTTTTATATTTAGTGTCTGCCTCCCTCCTTCCACACAATGTGAAATTGAGGCATAGAATCAAAGAATCATAGAACAGTTAGGGTTGGAAAGGACCTTAAGATCATCTAGTTCCAACCCCTCTGCCATGGGCAGGGGAACCTCACCCTAGACCATGTCGCCCAAAGCTCTGTCCAACCTGGCCTTGAACACTGCCAGGGATGGAGCACTTACCACTTCTTTGGGCAACCTGTTCCAGTGCCTCACCACCCTCACAGTAAAGAACTTCCTTATATCCAACCTGAACTTCCCCTGTTTGAACCCATTACCCCTTGTCCTACTGCTACAGTCCCTAATGAAGAGTCCCTCTCCAGCATCCTTGTAGGCCCCCTTCAGATACTGGAAGGCTGCTATGAGGTCTCCACGCAGCCTTCTCTTCTCCAGGCTGAGCAGCCCCAACTTTCTCAGCCTGTCTTCATACGGGAGGTGCTCCAGCCCCCTGATCATCCTCGTGGCCCTCCTCTGGACTTGCTCCAACAGCTCCACGTTCTTCTTATGTTGAGGACACCAGAACTGCACACAGTACTCCAAGCGGGGTCTCACAAGAGCAGAGTAGTGGGGCAGGATCACCTCCTTCGACCTGCTGGTCATGCTGCTTTTGATGCAGCCCAGGATACGGTTGGCTTTCTGGGCTGTGAGTGCACACTGCTGGCTCATGTTCAGTTTCTCATCAACCAACACCCCCAAGTCCTTCTCCACAGGGCTGCTCTGAATCTCTTCTCTGCCCAACCTGTAGCTGTGCCTGGGATTGCACTTGGCTTGGCTGAACTTCATGAGGTTGGCATTGGCCCACCTCTCAAGCATCATCGTCATCTTTACAAAGACAGGAAATCTGCCTCTTGCTTCCTCTTGTCCCAGCAGTGGCACTTACTTAAGCTTTTAACTTGCCATTTCAGATCTGCTACTCTGCAGGAGGATCCCATGTACTGTTATTCAGCACAAGGATTAGAATTTGGAGTTAGAAGATCATATGTGTATGAAAATAAAAGAAAGTATGTATATATATGGTTATGTATAAAACTGTTTCATTTGCAATTTTCCCTTCTGAAAAGTGAGGCTTTCCCACTAACCAGATAGCTGCTTGGTAACAATTTGGGGAAAGTTAAAATAGGAAAACAAGAAGATTAAGGCTAGTAACTGTTAGGACATCAAAGCCAGGTGAAATGGTCCATAAGGCACCTCTAGGTTATATTCCTCTAAATAACAAAAAGGTTTATGTTTGGGAATAAAGTGGGATTACTCTCCCAAATCTGGCATCACAGGGAAAATAAAGACATTGTTTAGTTCAGTCTGTTTAATCTTCCCTTTACAACACAGGCAGGTCATCATGCAATCTCCCTGAATCCCTAGGTAAGCACTAAGTTGTTGCCTTTAATAAGTCTGCAAGTTATAGTTTAAATGCAGTGGCCTGACATCTCAATTAGGTATGCAAGATAAGATCCCAATAAATGATTTCTCAAGTCTAATATTCTACAGTGGGGCCTTCTGGAGTACCAACACAATGGGTATTCTTCTCACCATGCAGGAGATGCCAACAGAGGCATTCAAAGTGTGCAGTTGTAAAGGAGCACTGCATACTGCTTCAGTCCCTTAGTTTAAATGTTTGTTATTTGAACAGGTTCTAGAAAATAACCGTTAATATAATTAGGAGTAGACTGCGGCCAAGCTCATTAGCTGCCTAGTAGCTGTAGATATGGTTGAATACTCATGACAATAAAAAGTTTGTTTTCAGGAGTTTATCAATCAACTGCCAATGAGAATTTCAAGTTGAAAAGTTTCTCCAGCAGCAGATTTTCACCAATGAGTAAACCAAGATGAAAGCCAGGACTTCTGGTGGTGCCAGTTCCCTCCTCCTCATGGGGAATATCACAGGCCAGGGTTTGGTACAAACTTGAGCTCTGCACCTCAGGGTTTGTGTTTTGTTTTTAGAGGTTTTTGGACTTTTTTTTTTTTTTTTAAATTGTTGAGCCTTTGGCACTTACAAAAAAACCCAAAAAATGTCAAAAAGGCATTTGTAATTATGATGGGGCTTTTCATAGAAGAAACTGGGCAAAATATAATCCAAGAAATTATTACAAACAAGTCAGGCTTGTTCTGAGGAGGCTGAAGTCTTTTTCATTTAGACCACGAAACAAGGTTTAGGTTATATCAAAGGAGATTAAGAGGCAATAATGCAGCTCCTAAATTCAGGGTGCTGAATTATCCTGAATTTGGTGCTTAAGTTGCCAGGTAAAGTGTCTGCAAATTGCTCAGTGCCCAAGAATGGGATTCATACAGGCAAGGACAGTCAGCAGGGGGACTGCCTAAGCAGTCTTATAGGAAATGCCATGGGAAGATGTGGACTTTTTAAAGAGTTAGGGGTCTTCCTCTGGACCAAACAGAGAGCTTTCCTTTTTTAAAAAATTCATGGTCTTGGATCTTCCATGGACATTTGAACCCTGAATCCTTCCCCTAGAAGTGGAGAAAAGGAGAGCTCTTCTCTGCCCCGTAACAGGGCTGGAGGGAAAGGTGGGACCAGCCTGGGAGAGGCAGGGTGCTGAGAGCACCACTTCCCTCCTGTCCTCCACCTGAAAGCATTCAAACCCACATCTCTTACCTCACGCTGCTGAGCTTCCTCCCTATGTGACTGTAGGACTTGTCATTTACTGCCCTCCCCATGGAAAGTGCTCCCCTTCATACCGAGCACTGCAGCCTGCAGAGAGGAGGGAACCTGTGCCAGAACCCCAGCAGATTTTAGGTTGCTCCAAGATCAGGAGGGGGAAGCACAGAGTATCTCAACTAGTGCATGAAAAACCTAAATGCTATCTAAATTTCACATTTGGTGATTAAGTCCTTTGGAGAGAGTACTCAAATTGCCATGACAGTGGGTAAGCAGTAAGCTGGTTCAAACAAATGAGTGCTTTTCATCAGGGGCTTACTCATAAAATTTTTCATATCTCATTAACCAGTTGATTCTACAAACCTCCCCCACCCATTATTTTTTTTCCCATCTCTTTCCCTTGGCATGCTTCCTATTTCTCACAGCAGCAGCTGCACACAGTTGAATAGTAAATCAAACACCTTAAAACCTGTTGTTTTAACACAATGTCTAAGATTTCCCAATTCTCTTCCCCCCCTCCCCTTATTTTTCTTGATAACCATTTTGGCTCATCTTTGTCTGGTAGTAAAATAACTAAATCTGGTAGCAAAAACTGACCTGTATTTTTATATTTTTGTAGAAATTAGTGGGTAGGTTAGTAAATGAAAAGCAAGTAATCCACAAGCAGTTTAGATTAGATAAGTGGATATTACAGACTTATGTTAAGTAGTATTAAATTACATTTCAGTAGCAAATTACTTTTCTCATCAGACTCTCTTGTGGCAGAGATATTTCTTTCTTCTTTCTTCGTCATGGTTATAAGTCTTCGGAGAAATCAGTGTACACATCCCCTGCAGCCTTTATTTCACCATCTCCCTGGGCCATGCCATCTGGCAGTGTCATCTTTCTCTAAGTCTTCGGGTGCCTCTGCTGGCCTGAAAAACCTTCTGAAAGCAGATTATGTTCACCACATCTGAAGAGGCATCCTCTCTAGGATGAAAGCACCTTCACGGGTTCCCAAAGGTGCTTGGAGACTTCCCAGCCCACAGTGCAGCATCAGAGGTGGCTTCCTGGCTCGAGAAAGGGTGAATGAATCCCCACCGGCAGTGCTGCAACTCTTTGAAACAGATAGTTTGCAGCAATCAAGAGCTCAATCTGCTGAAGAAGCTACTGAACTTTTGTTATCTCTATGACTTGGCTTATCCAGTGTGGGATGTGCAACTCCTGGGTTCACATCCCTGATTACACACAGCACTAATCTGGGCTGTGCAGTGGAACCAGCCAATGGTAAATACATCTCAGTGAAATGCCGTCTGTTATGAGTTAGGAGGAAAACTATTTTGATTATGCTTGCAACATGCAAATTGCCAGTGCAGTGCCAGTGACACTCTAGTAGTGTAGTGAAACTGCACGTGGGGGAAAATGTCCTTCCTTTCAAGAACAGCCTTTGTGTTCCCTTCTCCTGTGAGAGGGGGACTGGGAACACTGCCAAAGGTAGAGGTGTACATGCAGCAATTGCTCATCACGTTCTGCAAGCAGCTTTTTCTAAGCCTCCAAGAACAGCAGCAAAATCTCTGTGTTGCTATCAGCGCAGCTGGGTGAATAACATTGCCTGTGTGACATGATCACTGTCAAAAGCCAGGAAATTCAAAGATAAGGCCAAGACCACATCCTTGACTCCAGCCATTCTGAGAAAAAAAGCTTGATGACAAGACTGAGAGAGGAAACACCAGTGTTAGCAGTGGGTCCTCACAAATTCCGTTGACATCCCTCAGAGCTGGACAAGGAGGAGATGGCTATGGCCATGAGGAACGCAGCTCTGCTGCCATTAGTTGTTTGCTTGCTCCTGTAAGGTGGCTCTGGTGGGGATAGAAAGAGGTCCCCAGTACCCACTGGAAGCCAAAATATTCTGCAGGAATGCACAGGATATTAGCAAAGACTTCGATTTTTTGATGGGAGCTGGTGCATGTCTCTGCTCTTTATCTCGCTCTCTCTGGGCCTATGAAGGCACAAGATATCTGGTGAATTAATCTGCCATGGGAGGGGACGCTTTTACGCTTTTCCACAGACACCAGATGCACAATTTTGCTCAGGATGTTTTTTATTATCAGAACTTGCACTCTTCAGGGAAGGGGAAATGCGAGGGGGGGTGGTGTTAGGGTTAGGGTTAGTGCAAGTTCTCATAAAGCTCAAGTCCAGATGGTTTTGAACTCCAGCTGCACCCTTCACCTTCCTCAAAGGGCAAATCCCCCCAAAAGATCCTTCTCCTAGAGCCAGAGGGATCACTTAGGGGGAAAAAAAAACAGTTTACCTTAATGCTGGACTTGCACTCTTCAGGGAAGGGGAAATGCGGGGGGAGGGGGGGGAGGGCTTCGAGCAGAGACATGCACCAGCTCCCATCAAAAAATTGAAGTCTTTGCTAATATCCCCTGCATTCCTGCATGGAAAAGGTTCTCGGGGAGATTGTTAAAAATTCAACAGCAATAGTGTCTTTTCCCCAGCAGTATTTCTTGATGATGACCGAGCCCTCTTTCCTTTCCCCTCCTTGCTATTAGCTGGCTAATCTGCCTGCACATTCTAACACACAGCTGTGAGAGATGAAAACTGTACTGTTGATAGATGAAACTTTGGATAAGATTACACGATTTTGAATATCTTGATGATATATTTGCCTGAGAAGTCTTTTAGAGGACAGCCTAATATAAATCCCGGCTTCCCGTGCCTCTCCTCACTGGCAGAGCATGAGACTGAAAAACTCCTTGATTGGAGTAAACATTACTTAACAACAACTAAAAACATCGGTGTTATCAGCATTGTTCTCAGGCTAAAGTTGAAAACACAGCACTGCACCAGCTACTAAGAAGGAGAAAAATGACTGCTACAGCTGAACACAGGATAGTACTTAATATCACCTAAAATATGCTTGTGTTTTTCTAGGAATCTATCTATCTTTGAAACCTCTTTTTGAAGCATAGCCCTAAATCTCAATGTTCAGTGACACAAATAGAGTGCCTTGATTTTCAGAGTTGCAAGTCCAATTTGTGCTGACAAAGCAAAATATTCAGCATGTCTGAATATCACCTGTCCCAACAAACCCAACTTCAGGTTTTGGGGTTACATTTTCCTTTTGTGCTTTTGACATGAAGATGCCTCCCCCAGGGACAGAGAAACAAGGACAGTGCTTAGCCATTTGCCAGTGGCTCTGATCTCAGCTTAAATGGGTATTTCAGCAGAAAGGAGTCTGTTTTGGTGGAGAACCCTACAATACGGACACCAACGCCGTGGACTGAAGCCAGCTGATGTTAGTGTAGTCATCAGATGGTCTGCAGGGATTAGGGTACGAGTCACCAAAGCCCTAACTGAGGCAGTCGACCACTAAGGGAGGCAGAGCTCCACATCTTGCTTGTAATTCCTCTGAGCTTATCTGGTTCCCTAACTTCAATACCAAATCAATCTTTTTAATGGGAGCATAATGCTTAACCTATTTCCAGAACTTTTCCCTCAGTCTTGGAAATGCGCTTTGGAGAAACTCAACTGAAAAAAGTCAGAGCGCAGAGAAAAAGCCTTTAAGAGCCAATATGGAGGTGTCCTGCAAGGGGACAAGTTAGTTGTCTGCTAAAACACAACTCTTTTAAATGCAAAAGCAAAATTTAACATCCCTGGAAAAGGAGCTCTAATATGGTATTTCTTAAAGCTTAATTTGAAAAACATCATTACTTTTAAACTCAAAAGCTTTTTTTTTTTTTACGCTTTTTAAATACTTATGTCATTAGTTCCTTGTTTGGAAAAGTACCTTTGTCTCCTCTGAAGAGAAATGGAAAAGAAGTGAGGAGCAGGGTGGGAAGGGGAAAGCACATTATTTGGCAAAACAAGACATTGCTCCCAGCCTGGGGCTTGCTGTCCTCCCAGAGAAGCTCAGCCTGCCAGCTCGCTGCCTGGGCACACATGCCTGCCAGCTAAGGTCCACCAGGTCAGAAATCTGCTTTAGAGAGTGTCCTGAGCTAGTGTTTACCTACAGGAGCCATTGCAGGAAATAATCCACATTTTCAAATGAGCCTGTGTGCCCAAATATTTATTTGCTAGTTAGATGGTAATGGCACTAGAGCAGTTGTTATGGTCTTCTGAGGACAGCATGCAACTTGTACTGCTACACAGATTTTTGTGTACCAGATGAGGTATTAATATGGTTAGTTGAAATTCTACGGTGCGTCCACAAATCATTAATGTTGGCTGCAGTACTGTATGCTGTTAACACATGTACTTCAGGGCTAGTCGGTCAGTCCAGTCCTGTCCCACATAATAGATATTTAGCCCAGAAAGGTCTGCAGACCTTTCCCAATCCCGTTCTTTTGCTAGCCATGCTGCCAGACCAGCAGAAACCAGTGCAAGGCACGGGACCATGGGCAGAGGCTTTGGAATTACTACTTCAGCAGGCAAAGGAGGAGGACAGCGAGAGATCTGCCAAAACAAGCATGGGTGGTGTGGCTTTGAGAAGACAGGGGCATCAAGCAGCAGGGAGCAGAGCTTGCTGGAGTGGTTTTTAAAGATGGTTTAGGAAACTGGCTTTGATTTTAACAGCCAGTTCTACCAACAGAGACCAAACTGCCTTCAGCACAGCCCTGTTCTTTTTCTTCGCCTACAAACTGCCACAAGCCACAAAGCACTCACCAAGACTGTATAACAAACTTAATTTCAAAAGACCAAAAGCCACAAAAAGCATAATGTCCCACAAGAAGGGAGCAGGAGCATAAAGAGAGGTGGTAGTAGTGATTTCCCAAGATGCCTTTCTACAAAAAGAGAGAAGTGGGCAGCCAAGAGGTTATGTTAACACTTCCACATCTTCTCTCAGTTCCCAGAGCCTGTCCAGCTCCCAGCTTCAACATGGGGATATAGAATTGCAACGTGGGCTCAAAGCAACCATGCAGAATGTTTTGGCTTCCAGTGGGTACTGGGGACTGTACAGCTGGATCCCTGGTATTTTGAGGACCTCCCGTTTACAAGTATGATACCACATTTAACACAGCCTCAGTGGAAAAGCTCACCTTTTACTTGATTTATACTTAGGTAGCAAAAAAGCACAAAATTCCCCGTTTTGCCACTCTGGCAGCATCGCGAGGTGGCCTGGATCCCCTGTCCATGCAAGGCAGCCAAGACAGCTGCCTTCTCCCATGCTTTTACTAAACCTGATCCCTTGCTGCTTTTGAGCATCAGCTTTGAAAGGCCTCTTCTAGTGCCTTGCAGAAGTGGTCAGGGCTCTTGTAAATAAATAATAGGCGTTCTGCTTTTCTAGATCAGGTTATCCTACAGTAGCAGTTTCAGTGTAAATCTTTTCCGTCTCTAGTACTCTTTTTTTCAGCCTGCAGTTTTGAAACCCAGCACTTTATTCTGCTCTTACAGAAACTCCTATAACAAGTAAGCCAAGACAGCCCTTTCCCAAAGGGCAGTGAAAGAGTTAACAATGCCCTTCCATGCAAAACCACAAACAACTGGGGGGAATAAAAGAAAAAAAAGAAAAAAAAGAAAAATAAAAGAGTTTTTAATGGAAAGGATCCAAATTCTAACTGAGAGTAAAAGCACAGAGAGTATGAAATGCACAAATCATCCTGGGGTTTGGAGCTGATAAAGTTATTAAAAAAAGAAAAAGGGGGTGGGGGAACCTTTGCTTCTGCCCTATACCTTGAAGCTGTGGGAGCAGAGTGGGAGGGGGAGCAGAACAAGTCAGACAGGAGCCCAATGCTGAGCCCCATCCATGGGGCCGGGCATGGGCAGGTGCTCCCCAGCTCCTCTCTGCTGAGCTCTTGGCATGAGCTGAGTCGGGTTTGCTTGCATAAACTCGGCACTTCTTTGGCTTTTTTTTTCTTTTTTTTTTTTTTTTAATTATTATTATTAGCAAGTGGGAGAAGAGAGGCTTTTAACACAGGTGGGCCGGAGCCTGGATCTTGCTGGAGCGTGGGGTCAGGTTTGGAGGGCCGTGCCAGCTATTGGGCCACCCACTTAGCAACAGCATGGAAAGGGCCAACCCCAGCATTTTTACAGTTGGGCCACCTTCCAAGGATGGGTGCCAAATGTTCTGCTTCTCTGCCAAGAAAACAAACAAGGGCACTTTTAAAAACTCCAGAGTTAAAGAGGTTGTGGGTTTTTTTCCTTTCTTTTTTCTTCTCTCCTCCACAAACTCTCCTCTCTTATGGTTAATGATCTCTTTCCCTTTATCACCAAAGTTCAAGCTTCAGGGAATTGTCACTTCTGCAGGTTTCAGGAGTTGCTTCCACTTTCTCCACCTGTGGCTGTCTCCCATCTCTGCAGGATGGAGCAGGCGCTGGAGTCCAGTCAGCCAATCTCTCTTCAGATATTGCAGGTTCCCTCCTTTCTTCCTTAATGGTAGAAATCTCTGCTGTCTGCATTAGCACTGAAATCTGCTTGCTATTGCCATGCATTTATATAACTTACACAATTTACTACTTATGTCACTTTCTCATCTTCTATCTCTTCATTCATTTCAAGCCTGCTAAAGGAGTGGAATAAGAAGCACAGAGACTTAAATAGGCAAAAAGTGGCTTATAGCTAGAAACCTTTTTTTTTTTGCAGAGAAAGAAGAAAGAATTTTGGAATTCTTGTTTCCTTTTACTAAAGCCATATCTTTGCATTATATTTTTAATGCAATCTTTGTTACATATTAGTCTTTGTGACTGCTGAAATTGAGGTAGAGACAAACTTTTTCTAGGAAGAAATACAGACTACATTTTTTACCAGCTGAGAAATGTGTAGGTCTGTATTGTGACCCAAAATCTCATCTTTCCCTGTGAAGCAGAAAAGCAGAGGAGTCAGAGACCATTTCTAAGAAACACCAACTGTCTTCAGGTCCCCGTGGCTTAGAGCCTACCCAGAGAAAGCTCTCGTCTTGGATCTTGGCTTTTATGCACTAGAGGGAAAAAACGAAATTGAGATTTCTGTTGCTGTTGTCGTTGCTATAAGACACATTGGTACGAGGTGAAGCCAAACAGTACCTCTTGGGAAATATTAAGCACTTCACAGAAAAAGGCCTGAAGAGGCCAATATTGTGGCCCTTTTCTCACATCAGTCATTCCATTAATTTCAGAGACACTGCTCACATGAGGGAGGCTAGCAGGGTCAGGCCTTTATTTGCACACGGTAGCACCTCCAAAGGTTAAAGGATGTCATATGCAGTCATGATCCTGTTTCACTTCCTACCTCTACCTCTGATTTACTGGGAGACCTCAAGTAAATCACTTAACCTCTCTAAGACCAAGTTTACCCAAGTGCAAGAACATTCTGAACCTCTAACAGTATTTGTGAAGTGCTTTGAGGTTCTTGGAGGAAAGATATACTTGCAAATTATCAGCATAGCTGCTTTTAGGGAAATAAATCTAAGTTTCTGTGTTTAAGTATTTGTCCCAGATGCATCCCAACCTCATGTCTGCATAAGAGTGGTTATACACCAGAATCTATAGGAAAAATATGCAGGAAAACAGCATGAAAGCACATCTCACTCAATTGCAGCCAGGACCCTTGATCCAGACAGCTGGGCTTTGGGCATGCTATATGGTGCACTTCGTTCTCAAAAATTTTTATCTGATATATTGAGGGATATGTTTTTGCAGCTGCATGCTTAAGCTGAAACTGCAGTTCACTGATGTGGTAGCCATGATCCATGCATTATTTGCTTTCTCAAACTACCCAAACATCCGTTGTTACAAAAACCAGGCTGGAGAAGATTTTTCTGAATAGCAAAGAAAAAAGATGATGGGAACTCGTGTGGTTGTGACTGTGCTCCCTGTCCTAGGCAGAACTAGGAAATACATGAACGACAACAGGAACCATACAAAAAAAAAGAGTTTGGGTAAAGGTTCACCACAGGGAGAAAAGGGAAGGGGCTTCCTTTTCATCTGTACTGGTTCTGCTTATCTTTTACTAGAAGTTGTTTTTAGTAATGAGGAAGTAGAATATAAGAAATTCATTTGTTTTTCTCATGACACAGCAAAATATACAACCTAATAACTCAGAATGACATCCCTTCTGCCCTAAAGAAATAATCTGACAAAATTAAACCAAGACTTTATCCAGAAATTGCCCAATTCAGTAGCAAATTTCCACTCAACTGAAAAGGCTTTGGATAAAGCCTTCATGTGGGAATCCAGCAAATTGAAGCAACATCATAAATGCTTGATATTAATTCAGGACTAGGGTCTTACTTATTGTTCATTCATTACTTAGGTGAGCAAAGTGCTACATACTTTGATGGGAATTTACAGAACTACAAAACAGGACAAAATATTGTGGCACATAAGGACAGATGGATCAACCTATATAGGCCTTCAGCCAAGTCAGCTAATATGCATTGAAACATCATTTATCACCATGCTTTCCCCAGGAACGGATTCCTTCCTGTGCTGCTGGCTCCAGCATGTTCAAAATAACTCCACCACCCTCTACAGCATGTTTTACAACTACCTGAAATTGTACTGTATTCAAGGGGTACATACATTGTGTCTGTAATTCCTATATACCCATAATTGGTTTTATAACAACACCTCATTACAGTAGGTAGTAGAATTTGCCAAGAACCTGATATGAATGCATTTCATAACATGCTTTATATAATCCATTATTAGAGAACATTGCTGCATCTGTAATTATGTTTGCAAATGCATTTTATTGAGTTCTACATTAAAGTATGCAGTACTGAAACCAGCTTTTAGGCTGCAGAAGTATATATATACTTTGCTTCCTCCCATATATTTATTTTTTTCTGTATAGTCAACACTATAAAGGGAAAAATGCAAAATTTAGCCTCAATTTCCTAGCAGACTGCAGCCCCTGATCCAAGAATCCTTGAACCTGGGGACAATTCAGACCTTCACTGGAATCCTGTCATTTTTATCATCTTTAGTTCTACATAGCAAAAATGATTATGTGAGTTCTGGCTTCAGGCTGATCAAATCTTTCAGTGTCTCTTCTGCTGCTGACACCACTGTGAGAGGCACGAATTATACTGGGTACAGGCATACATTTACCTGCAGGACCCACACAGGTAACTGAGATGGAATCTACTAAAGCTGGTGCTAGAAATATTAAATATAGTCTGATTTCCCAGACTCTTTTTGGCAAGGTATGAACCAGAGAGAACCTGGGTTGATTGTCACATCCCAGACTGCCTTTGAATGACCAGCAGATTTGGGAGGGGAGCTGCCTTCACCACTCCTGATACCCATTTGCCTAAGTACAAGCAGTGGAGCTTAGCTGCTTGCCTACAGATTTCCAAGAAAACCTCTCCTTTACATTGTTAATTTGCAGGAGTCAGGCAGTTCAGACAGCAGCAGCACCTTTTCTCCTACTGCCTTTCCAATAAACACCCTTTCAGTCTGGGTTGATTATTTCATCTGAAGCTGAAGTCCAAGACCATCACAAGCCCTTACATATACTGAGCAAATACACTAATCCGTTGTGAGACAGTTATCCATTGTGTACTTAAAAAATACAGAACATGTGAATTTGGTACATTTTTTTCTCATGCGTGGAAATACAGCAGAAATGTGGTAAAAAGCTTAGACAAGGTAAATTAATTATAGTTCAAGCCTTTTTCCATTTATGGTGAGCTTTCTCCTTCCTTCCCAGCCCCCCAAGGAATCGCACTGTAAAACACTCTCTCTAATAGGTTTTATCTCATTCTGCCTTACCTCTATTTTCTCCAGCTCCTCTAGTGAATATTTGTCTTTCTACCTGCTACCCAGTTAAATCAGCCTTGGAGGCAGTGACATATGCCAGAGGCTGTCACTTTAACTCCCTGTGTGAGGAGAGACAACAATGGACCCTACACGATTCAATGTGAATCAAGCAGAAGCCACTTTATTGTTCCCACGATCCCTTTATATACAGAGTTTTCTATCTCTACATGCGGTCACGCACCTTTTGATTGGTAAAAGCCCTCTTGCACGAGGCAATCACGTGGCTCCGTAAGTGTCCTTATTGGTTCATCTAATTCCTGGTGTTCTTCCCATGTATCCGACTGCAGATGTTTTCTTCCTCTTATCTTCTTCTTGGTATGCAGCTACGTGTTTAGAAGAAGCTCTCTGATGGCTGGTTCACATCCTCTTATCTTCTTCTTGGTATGCGGCTGCATGCTTAGAAGAGGCCCTCATATGGCTGGCTCATCACATGTCCACTGTCCTCCAAATACGACCCCACAATTCCCCCTTTTTCTCTTTGAACCAGCCAAACTTTCTTCAAGGAATTAGTAATCATGTTAGACACTCCCTTTAAGATACAGGGAACGATTAACAATACAATCACAATTATACTTAAAATTACAATGCCTTTTTTACAAAGATCTAAAAGCCATCCCGTTATGCCCCAACCCCTTAACCACTTATCTAAACCTGAATTGACCACCATTAGTTTGTTCATGTTGTCTTTTATCTCCTTGAGACTTTTATGAATTGACTCCGAATGGTCAGACAAATTCATACAACACATCCCTTCAAAATCCTCACACCCGTGACCCTGTGCTAAAAGCAAAAATCAATTGCAGCTCTATTTTGCAAAACAGCGTGTCTTGTGCTATCTACATCATTAAGCATTTGCACAAGTACTTCTGACATTAAATTTATCTGCTTTGCGGCCCAACACCCTAACTCAGTCACGTCTCCTAATGTTTTTGCTGCAGCTACTCCAGGTGCAAACAAGGAGGCGATAACTCGAGACGGCACATCCCAAAATTGTACCTGATCATTACAATCGGGCCTCAGTTGTATCCTTGTTGACAAGTAATATTGAGCTCTAACTTAAACAATGTGTCATTTGACACATATCCCTTGAACCATTGTGACTGATAACCTTCTACCCTGCGCGTGCCCTAGAACTTCGATGATACCATCTGACCCCACAATACTCGCAAACACACAAACTCCAAGGCTCCCAAGTTCCACAGGTATGGCACGGAGTCCTTAGGTGCTGGGGTGTTTTCGGGTGGGTCATGCAACTTTTCTTGCCATGGCTTTACCCACTTGGCTGGTATCCATCTGGTTCCTGTATCTGTAACAACACACGCATATCCTCTTCCCCCTGTGATTAACTTAACTGGTCCTTCCCAGGCCCCTGTTATCCCGTTTTTAATCATTACCTTGCATTGTCTGCTCTTAACTTCTTCCAAGCCTCCTTGTAGACCAGCCCCGTGTTTTACCATTGGTGGCACCAAGCTATCTTGCGGCAATCGTAAGAAATGTAACACATATAGGACTTTGTTTAATCTATCTGTTGGTGATATAGCACTTTCTCCCCCTTTTTGTTTTTGAAGCAAACGCTTCAATGTCTGATTCATACGTTCGACCACAGTCTGACCGGTAGGTGAATAGGGCATACCCGTCACGTGAGTAATGCCCCAGAGCTGGAAAAACGCTTGCGTGGAATGAGCTACAGCGCCAAGGCCGTTGTCAGTTTTGATTTCTCGTGGCACGCCAAGGGCCGCTATAGCCAAACGCATGTGATGCTACACATGTTTGCTAGATTCACCAGTCTGAGCTGTAGCCCAAACTGCAAAAGAAAAACAATCCAAGCAGACATGCACATATTTTTGTTTACCAAATTCTGGGACATGCGTAACACCCATTTGCCAAATTTCTAAAGGTCCAGTACCACGAGGATTGACTCCAGGAGCCAAGCCTCCGGTATACTGTTGACAATCGGGGCGCGACTGGACAATGCCCGGGGAATCTGATTCAGACAGCCCGAATTGGCGGCGCAGTACTTTGGCTGACCGGTGGAAAAAATCATGAGACTGTCTGGCTTGCGCGAACCGGTCCGTTGAGGGAGCCGCCCATAGCGGCACTACCAGCTTGTCGGCTCTCCGGTTGCCTTCCGCTAAGCCTTCGATTGTTCCTGTGTGACTCCAAATATGGGTGATAAAATATTCACATTGTCTTTCTGACAGCAATAGCCACAACCTCCGAAATAGTTTGTACAATACCTCATCGTTTATCTCCTTCAGCAATGCTTGTTCTATACGTGATACAACTCCTACTACATACAGTGAATCACAAACAACATTGACTGGTGTTGTCTTCCATCGAGCAAACACTTCTACCACGGCTCGCAACTCCAAATGTTGTGTGGAGCCTTGACAGTCTGTTAAAACTACATCATGCCATTGCCCATTGGCCTGCCACGTGATGGCAGCCTTTTGAGATCTTCCTCCTGCATCTGTAAAGACTGTAGCACCATCTACCGGACGTGCAGAGCGTCTAGGTCGCTCTTCTATTTGACAGGAATGTAGTACACTAAAAAACTTGTGTGGTGGATAGTGCACCTTTACTTCACCCAAATAATCCAGCAACGCCACTTGCAATAAAATACACTGGAGCAAAGCCCAAGCTAAATATTCTGCCACTAAAGGTATTATGATAAAAGATGGTTCTTTCCCTGCTATTTCAACAATTCGATTTCGCCCCCTCATGATTAATTGTGCTAGCGCCTCCATTCGTGTTGTAACTGTCCGCTTTGACTGTGCTGATAAAAACACCCACTGTAATAACCGCAAAGGATCTCTTCCAGGAATCCATTGCAGTATTACAGCAAAAGGGTGCTGCTCACTATTGACTATTGCTAAACCTATCCCATAATCAGGGTTCCAGTGATGGGTATAGGCCTTACTAACTTTTACGCTAATCTGCTGCAAAGCCTCTTTGGCCTCATTTGTCAATGTCCGGGGTGCGTTTGCACCACCTCCTCCCCTGAGTAACCTCATCAGAGGTGCCAACTCCTCATTGGTAATACCACATAGGTCCTCACCCAGTTTAAATCTCCTAACAATTTTTGTACATCATTCAAGGTGTGGATCTCCGTCCGGAGTTCCACCTTTTGAGGTTGAACAACTGCTTTGTCGATTTCCCAGCCAAGATACTTCCATACTTCTGTTTTTTGTATTTTTTCAGGGGCCAATTGTAGCCTGTTTGACTGCAACACATTTTGTAATTCAACAATCAATTGGTCTCCATTCAGCTGTTTTCCGGCTATCAAAATGTCATCCATGTAATGATAAATAAGGAAGTCTGGATGCGCTTCATGTACTGGAGTAAGTGCCCAGGCCACGTAAACCTGGCACATGGTTGGTGAATTTTTCATGCCCTGCGGTAACACTACCCAGTGGTACCTTTTCATAGGTTCACTTTTGTTTACGCTCGGTACAGAAAAAGTGAATTTCTGATAATCTTCTGGATGCAGGGGAATGGTAAAAAAGCAATCTTTTAAATTGATTGATAATTAAAATGTCCCAATTTTTCAGAATCATATTTGGGGAGGGTAATCCAGGCTGTAATGCCCCCATATCCTCCATGACCTCATTAATTTTCCTCAGATCATGCAATAGGCACCATTTGCCACTTCTCTTTGGAATTGTAAAAATTGGGGTATTCCAAGGGCTTGTGGTCGGTTTAATGTGACCTTTCTCTAATTGCTCCTGTCCCTTTCCAAAGCTAAAATTAAGGGATCTGGCAGAGCTCTCTTAATTCCACATTCCTTCTGCCACTCCTGCTGGTTTCTTAACGTGAAAAACATATCTGCATACATTACTTCGCTCCGTTGATATCCCATTATTAATTTTACACACACACACACAGGATCCCACAAACATACTCCACACAACTACAATACCTAAAACACAAACAAAATCCAATTAGACAAACAACTATTAATGACACAATCACAACATACAGTGCAGCCTTAACCATATTATATCGTCAACACCAAAATCGTTACCGTGATAATCCACAAAACTAGGTCAAATACCAGCAAGTCACAAACAGAAACAAATCCAAATGTATACCAATCGAGCGCTAGCAGCCGGGTATATGCCTTTACCTACGAGATTTCTATATCTCGATTTATGGAAGGCTCCAAACAAAAGGTTAACCCACCAAAATCCAAACTTCAGACAGACTCCCGTGCAGGACGTCTCCTACGACTTACGGAATGTCAACCAAAACAAAACAATATTTACAAAAGAATACCTTCTTAAAGATGGTCCTTGTCTGCTCCCCCAGTGATCCGAGTGAGTCGAGGGGTCCCTCTGGGATAATTCCCCAAGGGCCCTAGGGAGCCCTGTTCTCAGCAGGTCCTGCAGCCGAGCAGAGAGGGTCCCACCTGGGTCACCAAATTGATTTGTAGAACTCGTTAAGAACTTGCCAACTTAATTAGTTCGGTAACACTGCTGGCATAAATGAGTGATTTCTCTTTGTCCTTCTACTTATCAGTTAACTTCGCTACATCACCTCCTGAACATCTGCTTAGTTTCAGCTACTCCTTAGCTACAATCCTGTTTTGGTTACAACAAATTTTGTGCGAAGGTCATAAGGTTCCACAACTATGTCAGCTACAATGATCCATCTTAGATAAGGACCCTTATTGTGTTCTTTTGGTCGGGCCTTTTTTAGGTTTGGAATGTTTCGTTTTTATATATGAAGCCACCAAGCTTAAAGTTACTTAGAACTAAATTTTCTTATTTACAAAAGATTATATTGCATTTTGTACTTCCTTGTCTCAAATCCCCCTTTTTTCTATCCTTTTGCAAATTCTTTTGCAATTTTTTTTTTTTCCCAACACTAACGCATTCTGAATAATCCCTCTCCATCGCCGTGTTGGGTCCCCGTCAGTTTTAGCAGTTTCATCTCTCGCCTCCCCCCACCCCCTGGAGCTTCCTGCCGCTTCGCCTCTCGCCTCCCCCCACCCCCTGGAGCTTCCCGCAGCTTGCTATCGTGCCCTCCTCCTCCCCCCTGTGTTCTTCTCGAGCGATCTTATCTCTTTCCAAGTCCTCCAACTTTCAAAGGAGTTTCTGCACCCAGTTCGTTTCCCTGTGGGGCTTGAGCGTGGATGATTTTCGCGGAGACATTGGTTGGGGAGGCGTGGACGGAGGGAGAGGTGGAAAAAGCGATGGCTGGCTCTTGGAGTGAGACGGGTCGGGTGGGACGGGCGGCAGCTCTCCCCTGGGTGGCTTTTCTAACCAAGGGTCAGGAGGCAGCTGTATGGACCAGGATTCATCCACTTCCATCCCCTCGTCTTTCCGGGGATCCATCTCGTCCTCTATCGGAGGAGCTGACGGGGCAGCGGGGGAAGGGACAGGGAGCCGATTGAAAACTTTGATCTTAGGCGATGGGGGCTGTAAAGCTATAAAAGCTCCGGCAGCAGCTGATTGCCCCGCCCTCATCGCTTGAAGGGTCATTAGAATCAGCTTCCAAGTTGTTGCTAGTCCCTTAGCTTCTTTGTTGCCATCGCTTATGGCATCCCATAACCGTTCCCCAACCTTTTCCCAAGTTTCGACCTTAAAAGCGGCCTGTGGATCTGGGGGGAACCCGTTCTCTCGGCACCATATTAATAACTTTCGGAGCACAAGCTCATCGTGTTTAATTCCTCTCTTAGAGAGTATATGTAGGAGCAGTTTCACAATCTCACTTTCTTCCTTTGTTACACTCTGCCCCATCTCTTATTACCGGCTGCTCACCTCTAAGGGTGTCCCGTTGCAATGTACATTCTTTTTTTTCACGGACCGTCCTCCGATCCGTCCCGACTCCAGTCCTGCTGGCTCAGCTCTCCAGCCGGTCCTCTCCTTCGGGGTTGCTCCCGGTACTATCATATGACGATCACGTCGGGGTCACCAACTGAGGAGAGACGACAATGGACCCTACACGATTCAGTGTGAATCAAGCAGAAGCCACTTTATTGTTCCCACCATCCCTTTATATACAGAGTTTTCTATCTCTTCCTCTTATCTTCTTCTTGGTATGCGGCTACGTGTTTAGAAGAAGTTCTCTGATGGCTGGTTCACATCCTCTTATCTTCTTCTTGGTATGCGGCTGCATGCTTAGAAGAGGCCCTCATATGGCTGGCTCATCACATGTCCACTGTCCTCCAAATACGACCCCACACCTGTGCTTATATTTTTCTCCTCCTAGTGGGGTGCTGGGGGCAGATGTTTGGAGAAGGGACCCCTTTGCTGTCTGGCACACTGAAGTCCTATGTTATCTGCTAATTATGGGAGTCGAAATCCTGGCCCTGCTGACAGTACTCAGAGTTGAACAGCTGGCTTCTCCCAAGGGTAGTTGAGTTCGGGTTCTAGATGTTAGAAATGAAACCTTACACTCCACCACAGAATTCTTCAGGAGCAATTTCTCCCATTTTCAACTCAACTACCTTGTCTAATTCCTGCCTGAAGGCATAGGCCTCCACAGGGTGTGTGTGCTAATGCTGGTTGGCTCCCATCCTTCAGCCTTCCACAGAAGAGCTATTTTCCTGTCTGGCAGACCCAAGAAGCTGTGGCCTCCACCTTGGCATTGCATAGATCATGATAGGCTCCAAAGCATTGGTGACTCCACTGCAGCACAGCTTGCCCAGGGAAAGTGTTGGTGAGGACTCATGAGGGACAATGGCTGGATAAGTAGCACATCCCTTGTAGCTCCCTGCAATAGGCAGTGGCTGCTCTGGGGCCACATCACATTGTGGATAAGCAAACGTGCATATTCTGCACCTTCTTTCCTCCTCAGAGGGAAAGGGAGTGGATGACCCCTTCCCCTTTAACACAGACCTGCTGCTCAAATCCACCTAACTCAGGTTTTGAAGAGCATGTGAGATTTCTACCCTATATGATATACCTCAGAGCCATTTGAAATCAATGGAAATATTTTCATTGACTTCATGTGGCTTTTTGACTTTAAAAATCTCACCGGGCCAAGACTGCAGTTCCTACCTGGCTTCTTAGAGGTGTCACTATGTTTTCTGCCAATCTGACTATGAGAACCTATTCTTCTGCTGGCAACTTTTCTCAGGAGTAAAGTGAAACCTTAAAGCTTCTGATAGTTGGCTAAAACCCCCCAGTTACATAAACCTTCCATCTCTGGCACCATATGGAGCACCCTAATCTAAGTCTTCCTCAGGGCAGTGGAAATTTAAGGCTTAACCAGATAAAAGCTTTATAGAACAAAATAACCATGATTTATTAGTGGGCTACATTTGGGGTTTTAAACTGATGTTTATCAGGAAAATACTGGAAGGGGAAAAACAGTAAAATCACTGATTAATGCAGGCACAATGGCAGAAGCAGACAAATTGTAGGTCCTGCCTGATGGGACAGAATAAAATGGACCATACCCTCTCATTACCCTACTGTTCCCCTACACCCAGATCAGGGGAGACCCTGACACACTGCTGTCCTGAGGAAAAAAAAAAGACGTGTTTGTTTTGGGAAAGTCACAGTTCCCAACACCACACCTTTCTTTTCTAGCTAGAACTTAACACCACCTCTAAACAGACAATGATATAACACACATCTCTAAGTGCGAGTGTCCAGGGAGTGATAAATTGAAGGTTTGGGTTTTAGTTACATTAATAATGCATATAGAAATGCTATTTGAAAATAAGAAAGTGATACATTTTATGCTGCGCAGTTTGTGGGGCAGGAATGGAAAGAAGAAATTTACATTTTCTTAGTAGCGCTGGGTCAATGTGACTCCCAGCATAAGCTGGAACAACCCCACTGGCAACCTCTTATGTACCTACCTCATGTTGCTCCAGCTCCTCTCCCCAGCTTAGTCATTTCTCCAAATATATTGTAGGGGGAGAACTGGGAGAGAGAAGGCACAGGATTGCCTATCCTCTCCGTAGGATGGTGTGTTAGGAATTGGTCTGTGGTAGCCCACCCCGATCATCTACAATGAGGAACTGGTCCGTGGCGGCCCACTCCCGATACTCCACTAACTTCCTCTATTTCTCTGGAAGCATTTACTGAGGTGACGACGAAGAAGGAAGGGGAGGAGGAAAATCTCTACAAATGGAGACAATTAGTTCAACTAGGAGATGGTCCACACACGGACCACATGGTGGCATGTGTTGGAGGGGTCTAAAACTGTGGAATTGGTCCATGGTGGACCACCCCGATCGTTTAAAAAGAGTGTGCGTGGCAAAGAGCCAACAAGGCCACTCCTCCTGGCACAGGCTGGCCCCCTGCGTCAGGATGAGTCTGCACTTTTTAACAGATAAAAGCTCAGGGTTTGGGAGAGACAAGGAGGCAGATCCAACTACCACCATGGTCAACGTTACCTCCGCAGGGATGCCCACTAAAGTAGTGCCTGCCACCCCATCTCTTCATGATGCACCTCGGAGCTGGCCTCTTGGTCATTGTATAAGTGAGTGGGTCAGTAAGAATTTGTGCCTAACCTATATTTGGTAGCCTTTAGTTATCTCTCTCTAGCCTGTTATATCTCTGGATTTTTATAACTATTTTAGATTTTGTAATAAACTTTTTAGCAGTTTTGTGTGTGTGTGTGCATGGCTTACGTTCTTCTCCACCCAGAATCCTTTGATCCCTGGAACAGATAGCCTGGGGCATGACATGGGGGGTCTTTCCATTCTTTTTGTCCTGTCTGCTGATCAGAGTAAAGGATTTCAGCGGGAAAACTGTGCCTAAGGATGTCATTGTAAATCATGGAAGAAATGGCTGGAGCAGAGCCTTCAATTGCTTTCAAAAGAAAGCAAGCAAACTGTTTCTACTGAACTTCAATGACCACACAAACTTGACATAAAAGCAGTGCATGAACATTCATGTTGCAGCATGAGTTTGCTCCAGCTATACTAGTACAAGATGGCAGACCACAGGCATTTGAATCCTGCATGGTTAGGAAATGCATACCTGACTGCTCACTGGCGCTGCCTTATTTTACAAGTACTTGATTCACCCAGCAAATGAAGAGTCCTAGCATGAAGGCAACTGGGAAATGAACCTGGATAATGCTGCACCCTTTGCAAGAAGGACTGCTCACATGTACAGTTGCTTTTACTGGGGGCTGTCGTGACAGACAACTGCAGTGATGCACTTGGGGATACTTTCTATGAGATAATAGGAATGGGGCATTGCTTAACAATGCAAGGCTACAGGCTTCCCAGCATACAACCACGCTGGCAATTAAATAATCCTCTGAGCCACATGTGACTGTGCCTTAAGAAATTACTGTGATTCAGAATGATTTGGGTAGAGGAAAATATTCTCTTAAAGGATCCTGCCTGGGTTCCTCAGTGCATGGAGGGTGGAAGAGGAGAATTTTCCAGTCCTTGTGCAAAGGTGAATTCTGCCAAGAAGGAAGAAATCCAAGCCACCTAAGGGCATTCCACCAACCAAAATGGAAAATTAATTGAGTGAATAATTTTCTGAGACTTATTCAGTTTTGTACGGTTTTAGTGTTCGTCTTTTCTGTCAGTAGAGAAGCTCTTGATCCAACACATTGTTTATAGCCACATTTCCATAGAGCCCTGGTGTGCAGAGCTAGCTTGCGCGAATGACCTGCAAGACCTGTTTATACACCTCCATTACAGAGCCTCTCATTTTCTTGGATGATTATCATAGGTGTCAAATAAAGCTAGATTACCTGTTTTATGTCTTAGAATGATAAGCAAGCCAAAGCAAGTCATTTGGCTCATGTATCTATACAGGTATACCTAGATATATGCATGCATACATACATAATTTCAAACACTCAAGGCAATCTTACAGCCTTTCTTGTTGAGATTTAGAAATCTTTTCATTTTGCCAAAACGTCCCTCTTGGTAAGGCAATGCTGGAATTTCAGCTTCAATGGCTGAGCTACAGAGCTAGTTTGCAAGAGTTAACAGAGGATGGTGTGGGCACAGCTCAGTGGTTTCATGGAGGCAAGAAGCCCTTCTCTCAGAAGACTGGTACAGTCCTCGCTGATGGAAGGGGTGTCTTAGTCACAACATAGCTTGGCTCAGTGGTGGTGCCTGCAATGGTAGCAGGAGATGAAGCATGTGCTGACAGAGCTAATTGCTGGGAAGCTTATAAATGATTCCTGGCACTATAGTTGGCAGTGGCCAGTGTTACCAGTCCTACCATTGCATAACATCTGAACTTTACCACAATCACCAAAACAATCAAGCAAGAAAAGCATGCTAATGCTTGTTAGAGAATAAACTCAGCAGTCACTCTAATATCACACGCTTTTCCAGCTTGCAGCTCCACCTCCTTCTCCTTCTTTGCCTGGGACAAGCGGGTCTGGGACAAGCCACTACCCAGAGGCCCCACCTTCCTGGGCATTGTGGGGACCCAGCCCTGCTTCCCCTGGGCAGAGATGTGCTCAGGCTTTAGGATGCACTGACTCAGTGATGCACAGCTGATTGCGAGTGGCAGTTTCAGCCAGCCAGCCAGCTCCAGCTAGTGTATAATATGCATTTACCAACAAACAGACACAACCACAAGATTCTTCTATAAATGGATTCCAGAGCCCAGACGGCAGAGAGCTGGCTCGGGCTGAAGATTCGCACAGTGCAAATGAGGGTATGTATGTGGGAGGCCTGCGCAATGATGGCCTTTGAGCTTCCACAGCTTGGGTCAGCTAAATTCTCAGTGAAGCCCCATTCCTCAGCATAATCGAGAGATGCTCAGAGGCTGCTCTTATTAAAACAGATTGCTGCAGCCCCGGGGAGGCTGTTACATGAAATGGAGTTCAGTTGGACCTAGGGAAGCTCTAGGAAAAACCCCTTTCTCTTCCACCTATTCTAATGTATTAATTTATGCCCTCAAAGGATCCACTTCTCAAAGGTATGCCCTAAAAGCCAACAGATTCAAGTCCCTGCAGGATAAGCCCTAGACCAAAGTAGCCCTTGCAAGAGTCACAAGTCCTCACTTGAGAGCAGCTCACTCTCCTTCCCAAAAAAGATCTTCTAGCTGACATGCTGCTCCTCTCAAGCCGTGAGGCAGTATCCCCTGAGAGGAGAGGGTGTCTCTCATATAGACAAACTATTCGAAGACTGCTGGGCCTGATCCAAAATCGAAGTACATGGCATGTCTTTCCATTGATTCCAAAGAGGTTTGAATTAGGCCCAAATGTCAAAGCCAACATCATAAACTTTGCCTGGAAGCCAATATGCAGCCGAGTATCGATTTCTCAGCATCAATGTCATACTTACAGCGAGATACCCTGCTTACTCAGCAGGATGCTTGCCTTCAGCACCAGCTCCTCATTTCCCAGGGGATTTAGCTCCCTTTACTGCACTGCAGTTCTCAAGTCTTCAGGTGACAAAACCATGGATAACAGCACTAAGGTCCACAGCTCCAAAGAAGGGTCACAGCACTTGCCGCCAGGCAGAGATGGGGGGAAAAAAGGATATAAATCAACAAATCAACAAAGTTGCTATACATAAGGAATGGGGTCTCCAAGCTCTCAGCCAATTATGTTAAATAGTGGAAAAATCTTTATTCCCCCACAACCAGATGGAGCAAAATGATGACACAAAGGCCTCAGTGCTTTAATCAGCAGGACAAGTCAAGCCTTTTATTCCTTTGTATATTCCAGTCAATGGAAAGTTATTGCTTAATTAACCCCCTTGAAAGAATACCTGATAATTAATAAACCCATATACTGTGCCCCAAGGGTTTGAGTTTAAGAAATCTTTTCTGTTCAAGTATGAAAAAAGAAAACATGCTGAACTAATGGGAAATAATTCTGGTAGAAGGCAAACCAATTAGGATTAGTGAATTCCATTTCATTTAAAGTTCCAAGATAAAGAAATAATTTATCTAGTAAATTAATAATGTCAGTGACTTTCCTAATATATTAGTAAAAGTCTTTCATATTATATTAGTGAAAACCAAGCTGGCTAATACAATAAAAGACATTATAAATGTATGAAGGTTACTAATGTGATAAGATTTTTGCATCCAATTAGTATTAAAAGAACTCTGCTCTAAAACAGACTTTTAAATTTATTTATATGATTACCCAGCCTACTGTAGAGGCCACAACTTTTGTCTCAGCAAATTATTAATTCTCCTTCCAAATTTGGAGCTACTGTATGTTGTGTTCTTCATGCAAAACTGCATGCATGCCTGTATCTGCCAATATGCATGGGTAACTGACCCAGATTATTTGGTCTGGCTGCATCGCTTTTAGCACAACACTACAGTGGTTTTGCATTCTCCTAACCTTGGATCAGCAGGAGACTGGTCTAATCAGGTACAATTATGCTGAAATTATCATATGGAATCAAGCTAACACTCCATCTTGTCTGGTATCCTGTCTTCATCAGTTACTAGATCCTCCCACCCTTCTCTGGAGCAAGGTGAAAAATACCTGCTGCATCAAGCTGATGGAATAACCTACTTGTTACAGGCATTTCTTCAGCGCCTAACCAGATACTGTCTTACTGAATGAAACAGCAAGGTTTATGTCCTTTTTAAAACCCTGAATTATAAACTTTACTATTATTATAATACAAACTCATTTAACTATCCCCAACTAAGGCTATACTAATGTGACAGTGAGTTCCAGAGGTGACTTTTCAATGGTATCAAAAGATATCTGCTTTGGTTAATTTTAAAATGTTCTATCTTTTGCACTGTATTACTAGATATCGTATGAACACAACTTTTTTTTCCCCATGAAGGATTTCGGCTACCTCTCAATGCCTGTGCTGTGGGTGTAGTAGCAAAAGAGCATATTTGCCTTCAGTGCCAACTACAACCAAAGTTGCACATGGTGGCACACAAAAATGGAAAAGATAAGAACCAAAAAGAGGTTTGGCTATATTTATTTGACCCATTGTTGTACAAATGGGTAACATTTTGGATCTATATATCTATTCTTACCAACAGTTCTGGAGTATCTATCTGCCTATATATATGGCTTTGCAGAGTATTTATGCAGTCTTGGGAAAGAAAGTTTCCCTTCTAATGGGGTTGGCAGTAGAATTGTACATAATCAGAAACATACACATGGGTACATAGAAATCAATTGTATTAGAGAATATAATTGGTGTTATTTTTCATCTTTAAAGTTCCTGCAAGAGTAGTTTCCTTAGGTAGATCAAATTAGTAAAGTAGAAACAGATGCAGTCAATTGTCCATTGTTCAGGTTGAGGTATGGGTGATAAAGACCGATTACAGTCAGGGGACGTTAATGTGAGAAGATATATTCCTGTGCATTCCTACTAAATCGAAGCTGTGACTGATCTGATTGATTCATCTTGCATCCTTAAATCACTGGAAATTGTCATAGTCTGGATTTCAGACTTATGTCCTACTATTTCACTCCCATGAAAACACAGCATCTTATACACCAGCCTGGAATTCTGCCTAACTTTGCAATACTCACACCTCCATACCTCCAAGCCAGAGATAATACAGAGCAATCAAAGGTATGTGCAGGAAAAAAGTGAGCCATATGTCAGGGTTTATACTGATACGCGAGTATAAGGAGTTGTTGTGGTTTAAGCCCAGCCGGTAACTCGGAACCACACAGCCGCTCGCTCACTCCCCCCCTTCTTCCTCTCCCAGCTCCCGGAGGGATGGGGAGGAGAATCGAAAGAATGTAACTCCCACGGGTTGAGATAAGAACAGTCCAGTAACTAAGGTATAATACAAAACTACTACTACGACCACCAATAATAATAATAATGATAAGGGAAATAACAAGGGGAGAGAATACAATTGCTCTCCACCTGCCGACCAACACCCAGCCCGACCTGAGCAGCAACCTGGGCCTTCCAGGTAACTCCCCCCAGTTTATATACTGGGCATGACGTGCCGTGGTATGGAATACCCCTTTGGCCAGTTTGGGTCAGGTGTCCTGTCTCTGCTTCCTCCTGGCTTCCTGTGCTCCTCCTCACTGGCAGAGCATGAGACTGAAAAAGGCCTTGATTGGAGTAAACATTACTTAGCAACAACTAAAAACATTGGTGTGTTATCAGCGTTGTTCTCAGGCTAAAGTTGAAAACACAGCACTGCACCAGCTACTAAGAAGGAGAAAAATGACTGCTACAGCTGTACCCAGGACAGGAGTTGAAAAGATTAAGATAAATTCCACCTGAGAAGACATCATGCACTTTTTTTCAGCCCTCTTCCATAAATTCAGACCAAGGGAATTCCTGGTGAAGCACAAGGTCAGTAATTTAAGGACACTAAAAACTGCATGTTTTGCTGCAGCAGTCAGCCTGAGCCATTGTCGAGACAATTGCTACAGTTAAATTTAATATAGAACCTCTACCTCCTGGAGCATAGGAAGAATAATTATGCAAGCATAGTAACAGGTATATTTAACTTCATAACTCATTTATTGCCCTTGTGGGGGTGAGAAAGGATCCCACATCATTAAACCATACTCTAAGCATATATCTAACCAAATTTGTGTGCTGCTTTTTGAAATGCCAGATCATGGCCACATCTGGATGGAGACCTTAGCAAAAAATTGAGTTATTTAAATTATTTCAAGGGTAGAGGCAAAAATGAGGAAACAGGGACACTGGAGGAAAGCGAGGAAGTTAGAGAGAAAAGTAGGAATGGAGAAGGAAGTAGAGCTGCTGGAAGAGCAACTGGATGAGGAAGAAGATTACTGGGGAGCAAGGAGTTATGGATGCTGAAGGAAGAAAAAAAAATTACTGACTGTCAAACCAGCACATAAAATAAGACAGGTGAAGAGAGAGGTCATGGGAACAACAAATACCAGGGTGGCTGTGGGGGCTGGGGAAAGTGAGAACAGTCATAGGAAATCAGATGATGATTTGATCAGGGAAATTCAGATTCAGAGGTCAAAGGGGAAAAAGTTGTTGGTGAAAAATAGGTCAAGGGAGCAGCCTGCCTTCATTATTTTGCTTTTCAAACCTTTCATTCAACAGTTGCTAATGACAGACAGTGCACAAAATGACATTTGTTTTACCCTCCAACACTGATGTAAAAATAGGCATAATCCTGTTTTTTTGATGATTAATGCAGTGTGAAAAAGATAATTAAATGAGGCCTGTTGTACATTTGCTTTCTATGCCTCACTGCCACCTTCTGTGGCTCCTGCTCAATCTCTTTGAAAATCCATTAGGCTCTGTTACCACCATTTTATCACTTTTCCTGTGTTGTTAGACATGCCCTCCCCAAGCTTTAGACCAGGAGCAATTCCTCAGAGGAGGCAGAGCAGGAGCGAGAGCCATGCCGCCTGACACCTCCTACTCGTGATTACCTGACCCTTATATAAATTCCAGCACATAAAGTTTTTACTGGTAATGCTTACTCTTGATTAGCTAGTTCATGTAAGAATAGTAACTTTTACCCCTTCATCCAGTTAGAAAACCTTTGGCAGCTGAATTCACCTTTGAAGGTGATGTACTTCACCAGCTCACAGTTTCAAATCTCATTTCTGAGAAGCATGGGAGGGGAGAGGAGGACAGAGCTGTTCTGAAAACATTGAAAATACCCTGTAGAAATATTTGCACATTTGTAGAAAATATTTTTTTAAAAAGTTTTGCTTTTTATCTCTATATTTTTTATTAAAAAAAGAGGCACCAAATGTCTAAAATAAGACCTTCATAATTATTTTCTTTGATGATGGCCTAGAAATTTGCTGGATTTGATCTGAAATGAACTGCAGACAAATGTCAGCTTACTCCTGACATTGTCAGAAATGGATTTTCTTCCTTTGTGTTGCCCCATACATAATCAAATGCACATTCAGAATACATAATGGTCTGCTACTTTAAAATTATTGCTTGATACTATGGCTGTGGAAAAGCAGTGGAGTCAGCCAGTGTTTCTTTGGGGTGCATCGGCAGCAGAGGCAGGACTACAACTGAAGACACTGCAATACCTCCCTCTTTTCCTTCCAGCTCCCAAAGCAATAAAACCTCTCTATGCTAAATTAGACTATTGATCAGTGGCTACCATTCCTAATGGACATCCTGTCTCTCATGTCTGAGATTAGGATGTTCTTTCTACTGCTGGATAATCTTAGTACTGTACAATTGCTCTTTCTCTGCTAATGACTGACTACAAGAAGAAATATTTCCTGGTTGTGTTTGTTTTTTGTAAAATCTCATCACACAGGCTCACGTGAGAGGAGCTAGCAACACCAATCTGTGATCCAGTGCTATCTAATCACCCTCAATCTAAGTACCAGGTATGTGTTTTATTTTCTATGAAGGGATGTTACATCATTAAACCGCCATCTGCAACATGTTATAAGATACTTTGACAATTCAAGCTATCATGTCATAATATTCATTAGAAAAAAAAAGGAGGAAAAAAGTGCCAAACATTTCTTCCTGTTCTGGTGATGGTCAAATGATAAGCACAAGCTGAAACTCACACCCACCAAACTTCTGAGAAAGTTCCACAGCCTGAACATCTGTATCAAATACAGCCAGTGTGGGCAGGTTTTCAGCTGGGGTAGCCCTACACGTCTTGTGTGTCACCCGTTAGCAAAGGGACAGAAGGACCATGTCTCTGGTAAACATACCCTAAACTTTATCATGCTAAATGTCCAGCACTGGTGGTGAATTAGCAGCCCAGACACAAAGCTGGAACAGTGGGCATATATGAGAGAGCTGCTCATGCTCTCTCTGCCTTCTCTAAGTCCACAACCAGCACTCAAATGGATGTCTTATTTCTTTAAGTGTAAGCTGTTTTCTATTATATTGTGGCCTGTAACTCAGCACACAAGATGTACTATGGCATTATGAGATAGTGACAACTGCTGAAGAAATAGTGTGTTATAAACATGCAACAATGAAGTAAAGTGGCAAATCCATATGGCTGGAAAAATGATGATGAGGAAGAAGAAAAAATTATTTCAGCGTTTTCGAACAAAATAAATAGATACTCAGCAGTTTGCTTCAGCTTATATGCCCTAATTGCTTCAGCTTACATGCTCTAATCACAGCTTTTTTCCTTTAATGGAAAAAGGTTTATATACACGTATATGCACACATAAATAAATATATTTTATATTTATATCTATATATATTATCCCAGGGATTATCTACATGTGGCTGGAGAAGCAGAGGTGATATTTTCATATACTACCATATTTCTGCTGCTTATTTCTTTGAGCTCTATGGCTGAACAGTGTCTTGAATTGTCACAGTACTAACTCCTTCAAGCATCCCCCTTAAACCTATGTGCAGTTCCCCCCTCCCTTTATCTGTGCAGATGGTTAATCTTTGCACGTATGCACTAGGGAAAGGTCAATCACTCACTTTTGCAGTGTCATCAGTCGTGGAGGATTCTCTGCATGTCAGAATAAATGAGTGTGGACAGGATGGACATAGGACATCACTGAGGGACACCCCAAAACCACATGGAAATATTTATACAGCTTATATAATGCCCTCATAATTGATTGATCTCAGCAAGCATACATATCCATTGCTTTTAAAAATGCTGATAAATCCAAGTCCATGACACATGTTTCTTAGGAAAGCAAGTATTATGGCTTTTTAAAAAAACTGAATGATGGAATGGCATCTTGCAGTCATATCAATCCCCATTTTCAAACCTGGCTTCCACAGCTTGCTGCCTGTTTCTGAACATAAGCTCCTAATGAAGGTGGCACAGCTTTATGAGCATTGTGTGTTAATGGCAATCCAGCCCCTTCTCAGTCCAGCCATTTTTGCTTGGGCCCTAAGTACAAGATTAAAAATCCCAATTGTGTCACACTGGCTTGAACTTGCAGCCCAAAAGCAGATGGAAACAGAAGCTGAAGCTCGTGAGTCTGCTCTTTTGTATGGCACTTTTCCATCCACCTTTAATCAATGATGTCTGAGAAATGAGTGCTCAACAAGTATGCAGTCCAGCACTGGTAACATTTCCCAATGCTCCATAATAATCCTCAAACTTTTATGGAGAGTTTTCTCCCCAGTGATTTTTTTTCCTTGTCATTTAGTGCCATTATTTCAGATTTCCTCTTGCTGAACTGCTGGAGTGTCATCAGTGCATCTATATAGAGTCTGAGAATATATTTGGAAAGCTTATTTCCAAGGACCATTGGGGATGACTAACATTTTTACACTGCACAAAAGAAAATAAATTTAAGAGTAGCAAATAGAGCCACTGTGTTATTTCCTATCCTGTAAATAACTGTAACACTTATATTCCAATCGTGGAGCTGGGTATCCAGAATCTTTGTGGGGAAGGCATATTTCAAACAGCCATAAACGTTCACCCAAGACATTGACAATGAAGGATTAAGACAGTACAAATTATAGGCAACACGAAAGAAGCCCTGCTTCCCTTGAAGACACCTGTTTAAGCACCTGGGAAAAATTATTCATAGCACTTTACCACTACACAGACAATAAAGATCCAATGGAAATGTCTTTGTTTAAAATCAACATTTATGGCCCAGATTTTATAGAAGGCTATGTAAATCCTAACTGATGCAACAAATGCAAAATGACATCTTTAAAAACATGGGCCCTGCACGCCAGGCCTCAGCACAAGTCAAACCATTTCAGCTTTAGAATCTCATACTTTAGGAGCTGAGACCTGAGACCAGAATTTTCTTCCTTCTAATCTTCACTCTGGGTTGCTTCACCTCAGTACATATTTATATAATGGATTTTCCCCTGTAGAGAACTGCCCTCCTCAGCTGAATATGTATTAATGGGAGCAGAACTCACTGGCATTCATCCTATAACACTGCTACTTAGTTCCGTATCCTTGCCCAAGTCACTAGAGATCTGATCCTGTAAGAGCAATCAAAACTTCTGTAGTTGGCTCCCCTTTGCTGTGCAGATGGATAATCTCTAGATGCACCAGGGAAAGGAAGACAGGAGACAGACGCCAGAGAACCCAGGTGATGTGCATCCTTATGCCTGTACCTAGGAAACACATTCAAGCCTTCACTGCTCTGCGTTGTGTCTGATTTACCTATCTGCAGAACAGGAGCTATAGTATTTCACATCATGCATGATCACAGTTATAATTTAAAAGCCTTATGATGATTCCACAGAAGTTTAAAATATTATGTTTAACAAGTACTGCATAATTTAATTTTGAACTATAAATTCTACAGTTACCTTACACTGCTTTGATTTGTTTCTGAGTCCTATTTGAAGATCTTCTGAAACCAATTAATGGGTGTTTTCCAGCAATCTCATATTGACTCTTTTGTTGCTGTCGCCCTTTGTGAATAAACAGTTCACCAAGGTAGAGAAAGCTTTTTGGTGCGTTTGGTCTAAGTCACTACATGGAAGATGTAGCCCATCATCCAGATGTGTTTGGAAGGTGTCCTGCTGCAGAAGACTGCATGCTCCTTAGGTGTAAAGGGATCAAGTAGTACTGAGCAGCAGGAAGAATGGAGTCAAGGCACTTCTAACCCTTCCCAGAATAATTTTAGCATTCAACTAGATTTTTTCCCTTATACACAGGGAACGGCACTGTGGGGTCAAATATAAGTAAAGATTTCTTGTCTTGGCAGCCATCATCATGGTACCTTAGCCCTTACCATATAGCATGCGATGGTATTACAGTAGAGTTCACACCTTCCGTAACACTTTTTAGTCACATAAGAAGCCTAATGACTTTTCTCTGCTTTCTAAGCTGAGGAAAATACCAGGAACTGTCCTCTCCCCACCCCCCACTTCCTTTAGAGAAACCCCAACAGTCTTCACAGAAATAGGAAATGACTGTCACCTTCAGACTTGTGGGTTTTTAGGTTATAGCCTTCTTTCTCTCCTGTTTAAAAAGTTGATCTTCCTTCCATTTCTCTCTTTGCCTCCATCTTTCAGCTCTATTTGAACTGAATCTCCTCTTTCTTTTTGGTCCCACTTCTAGCTCAAGAGTGTTTCAGTCACCATGAAAGAGATGCCAACAGCTAACACCTTAAAAGAGCCAAAAGAACGAGTACAGTCATGTTTTGGTATTTTTATTACAAGAGAAACTCTCTATCATACCCCTCTCAAACACTGCTTCTCCATAAGGATAAAAGCTGATGAAGGGACAAGGAAAGTCTTTCTCCTGGCTAGAGCAAAACTCTGGCCTTTGAGAACAGGGTGAGTGGGTTTGTAGCGGGGTGAGGAGTTTGTCCCTGGTTTGCTGGAGCATGCATGGACATCTCAGGCTTGCAGAGCTCTTGCTACAAAAGCCGCTCCCTTGCCATGTTATAAAGGAGGGCTATGTGGCTTCACCAGAGCAATATTCACAGGTTTAGGCAGCTTATACAAGGAGAAAGTTACCAGTCACAGTGGCTGCTGTCATAATTTTACACTACGGGAAAGGGACTGAAAAGAGTAATCAAGACATAAGAAGTTGCAGCATTTTGATTTTTTTTTTAATTACTTTTTTCACTGAGTAAAAATAAGTCCTTAAAATACTACCTAAGAAATCATGCAATCATTTCATATTATTCTCAGTGGAAGATTTTCATAGTATTTGGTTGAGGATGCAATCTGCCCTGGCAACTGTTGTGGCTGGTTATTTTTCCAAGTGAATGCAAACACAGATACGAGCAGAAGTTACTGCAACCACTGCTGCTTCATTTACCTCTGCAGTCATGTTGCTACTGGTACAAGTGCTCAGTTTTATACAGGAAATACAATTGCAGGTGCAAAACTTCAAGCTCATGTTTACACCCACCAGCGGGAGGCTCACCTTCTTAAATAAATCTGTCTATGTGCAAAGCACTGTGGAAATTGCCATAATAATGATACCTTCTCCAGCACATACATAAATATTACAATGTCCCTTCTGCAGAGAAAAAAGTGCAGGAGTAAAAGTACATAACTTCAGGACACAGCAACAGAACAAAAAAGCCAGGGTTTTTAGGAGTTCCTTAAGGCCAAGTCTGCTTCTCCATTTTAACTTGCTTTTAAAAATAATTAAAAATATTAAGACACTTTATAAAAACCTACGAGAAGCTTTAGTGAATCTATTTCATATTTGTTCTACAATTGCCAGAAGGTCTTTCAGTCTCCTTGTCATTTTGCACTATATGACCTAACACTGATATTTATTGCTCATTTTCATTTAACTCTTTGAAGACCAATCCACTTAATGATCAGAAACCTCACACAATTTAGCAGATAACATCACTGCGGAGACTTGTTGGGAAGCTTTAATAAGTAAAATGAATACTAAGAGGTGGGCTGGGGTCATTGCTGTGTTTTAATCCTAGATGATAAGGATCAGTCATACCTGCCCGTTCTTGCTCTGTGATTACAGAGACAGATCAGCTCAAGTGGACACAAATTTTAGGGGATGTTGTTATAGTGACTACCTCAAGCACTTGTAAGACACACATTATGATGATAATGTCTACCCTTAGTGTCACTTATATTTACACACACAGAGTTTCTCATGAAGTAGGTGAATCTTGTTACCTCTGATCTGCAGATGGGAAAACCACAGTGACCCCAGGACCAGCAAGTCCCAGGCAGCCCCAGGCAGGCAGGGCACAGGCTGCCAGCAGCTTAGCCCTGATGCCCTCCCTCCATCCTCCCCCAGTACCAGCTTGGGGGCCAGACTGCTTTGGAGCAGGTAATTGCATAGGCCACCATCAGCAGGTAGCTGGCACAAGAGCTAAGGGAACCTGAACAAGGGTGACTTTTATGAATATAAAATACTTACTTAGAGTATAAAAGGGAATATCATGGAGTATAAAAGGAAATATAATACAGTACTGCCTGTACACACAGGCAATGAAACTCAGTAACTTGTTCAAGGTCATACAGGAAATCTGTAGGGGAGCAAAGAGGAGAATCTGGTTCCTCCTAGTTGTTAGTTTATGCCCCAACAGCTGGACGTGGCTCTGTGACATATGGAAATACGCCTTTAGTCCCACTGCAAAATGCTTCAAATTACAAACTTCCTACTGTTCTCTGAGAGTGTTTTATTTGTGGAAACTTTAAAAAAAACAGTCTCTACATAATAACCATGGAAAGTTGTTTTCTTGTAAAATTGTAAATAAAGCAATATTATTATTGTTATAATTTCTCTGGTCCTCAGTGACAGGGTGACCCCCGTTGGTGTATGGAAATGGAGCAATTAATGAGTAATGGACCGCTTCCTGATATGCATATGCTGCAGCCCATCTTTTGTTCTCAGATCTTCAGGGACTATCTCTTATCACAGGTCTTTTCCCCTATGGAGAAACACTTGGAGGTTGCTTTAGGTAACACAGCAATGGGTAATTTTCAAAGCCAAATTAAATTAGAGAGTCTTTTCAGCAGTTTTGAGTATGCCATTAGTGGATGACCACATCATAGGAAAATGATTTGACTCACTGTCACAGAGGTTTAGGGTTAGAAATTCTTGGGTCTCAGACCTCTTGGCACAAAATGAAGCAATGGCCACCACCACCTCATTGTCATGAGCACCTTCAAGTTTCACTTGAAACCACTTGGTTCTGTTCTATAACCTGTGGTCTTTGCAGGAAGTATCACTTTGAGGGCTGAATTAGGATTCGTTACCTATCAGAAAAGGCCAAATCTTAATAGGTTTCTTTGTTGTTGTTTTATGGGGATGTTCACCTTATATATACAAACAGACGGTATTGGAACAACAGGTCTCTGTGCATAAGGCAGGGTTTTGTGGATGTGCAGTTCTCCAGCGAGCATAAAACAAAGTAAAACCAGATTGAAAGCTTTCGTTACCCAGGAATGCAAGTCACAACAGCAGGGTTAAATCTGTTTCTATTTAGACAATATCTGGAACAGCGTTTTATTATACAGCCTGTAAAGCACTGCCTGTGCATGGGTGGAAAGTACATTGTCTCCTTAAATAAATAACTGGGGCAGGATTGTTTGGCACTTTCTTTTTTCTTTAACCGTAAATACAAAGTAACCATTTCTCCATAACATTGAACCCTTTGTGGCCTTCCTAGAAACAATAAAAGTATCAAAAAATAAACATCTACTTAAAATAAATATTAACTCAGAGGCCTTTAAAATATGAAGAACATAGCCTCCACAATATCATCTCTTCCCTGAAAATGCAAAAGCCACTCCATGGTGTTTAAAACAGGGATTTCAAGGCTTCAGGGTGTCTTATGATGCTTGCTGAATGCCAGGCTTTGTGAATGGCTCTGTCTTAAAAGACAGAATCCTAATCGCTTTCAACGTTTCTAATTCTTCACATTCCTTCCTAGCAAAATAACTGCTTGCCTTATAATGGCAGAAACATTTAGAGACTAGAAGAAACAAACAAAAAATAATAAATTTTTGAGGTCTGCTTGCAGAGGGAGGAACTGTTTAAGAAACATTTACTGTTCAGTCGCAGGAGAAAATCTTGTCTTAATGGCCAAAGGGGAAGCATAGAAATACTGGTGAGAGTTTTTTTGCGGGGTGGGTGTGGCCACGGAAACTCTCCTGCTCTACAATTCAGATGACTGGATTTTCCAACAAGTAGATCCCACCCGTGCCTCACCCAAGGAAATGGGAATTTTCAGCTCTGTGGAGTAAGGAGTTGGTGCTACCACCTCTCACACAAAGAATATTTTTGCTGCCCTCAAAGGGGTCAGTTTAGCTTGTAAAAACATCTCCAGCTTCAAATCAGCCAAACGCTGGCCTCATGAGCAGAGCTCACCTGACTGTCCACACACTTCTCCCAGGCTGGTTTTGGTCTCTGAACTGAAAATCTCTTGCTGGGTTCTGACTTACCATATTTTACAAAATTCCCACTGACAAAGGAGAAGAAACTGAAATTTCAAGCCAATCTTTTTTACACAAGGCCCGTTCTCAGCTTTCCACCAAGTTCTGCACAAAACTTGTCCTGGTTCTTGCAGCAGCGGCTTGTTCACGTGGCCCTGCACCACTCCCGGCTCCACACACCCTGTGCTCCCCATCACAAAAGACTGACACAACGTCAAAATGCTTTCAACTAAAACCTCATGGATTCATCAGACTCTACTGACCAAACTCCTGATCATAGCCAGTCATTTCTCTAGAACGATGTATCTCCTGCCCATGCAGTTAGAGGTTGGGTATTTTGTCAGCCTTATCACCTCTTGAATCTGGTTTTGATTTTTATCTTCTCTGATAATATTCTAAGAATTAAAAATGAAAAATACAACAGCTTTTATTGCCTTAATTTAAAAGCAAGACTTGCTTTTCAATTCCAGTTTAATTAATTTAAATCTTGCCAGACATGTTGAAAAACTAATGTGTACAGATGAGAAGCAACCTTTCTAAAAATATGAATGGAAAACATCCAGTCTTTCTTGTTATGTTTATAGTTTTTTCCCTTACAGCATAACATTAAAATTACCAGCTCTCATGGGGTATAATTTGGTTATATCTCCTAAATACACATGAAAGTAGTCCCAAAGGAACTATTTACTTCAGTGAGAATAGAAGGCGCCGAGTACATCACTCGGAACATTTATATTTTGGTCATTAGTGGGTGGGAATATCAGTTTATTGCCTAAATCTCCCCAGACCTTCCTTCTATACACATCAAGATAGAGCCAGGTGTGGGGTGGCCCAGCTCACATGTCACTCTTACAGGGAGGTTTCATGTCTTGGGGTCCATCACCTTTGCACACATGGAAGAAATGAGTCATGACAGCAAAATATAGCCGTCCCCAGAGTAGCGATGCAGTAAGAGGACTTGCACAAATGTAGTACATCCATGAGTGAGCAAAGACCAGAGCTCAGCTCTTCTGTCTCTGACAGCTGCATGTAAACCACAATGTTCCTCTTATTGTTCCCAACCTGATGAGCAAAAACTTTCAAAAGCCTTCAGCAGTGGCCTAACTGCTGCCCTTGGGGCTAAGGCCAAACTAGTGATGTTTGCTTGAGGGCTCTGGAGAACCCGATCTGCTGCTCAAGAGCTGCTGAAGACCTGCTTTATACATTTTCCTTGTCTATATTCAGCTCCTTACCATCCCTCTGTCCCTGGCTTAATAAGAGCTGGGCTGCACTGCTGCTGTGTGGTTGTTACCCTGCTTGGTTGTGGTCAACAATTTCTGATGTGCAACAACAGGAAGAGTCCAGAATAAACACATCAAGCATCTTAAATTTGCAAGTAAGTGCGCAAGCTATTAGGCCCTGATATATTACAACAGATAAGTTCAGTGCTTAACTTTAAACATACAAATAATACTACTGAATTCACTTTAAGAAAATGTTGCATGCTTAACATTAAGCTTATGCTTAAGTGTCTAACTGATTAATTCTCTCCCTGCGTACTTTAACTCAAGTTTCTTTGGGGTCACTTGATGCCATCTTACACAGATACACAAGAGCACAGCTTCCCTAAAACAGTACACTGGAACCAGTTTTCACACACTGGGAAGCTAACAGGTTAGTGTCTGAGGAATTGTTTCTTCATTAAATATGACCCTCAATTTCTATCACTACATTTATGGACAGTTTATCACCTGAGAAGCTGAACCTGCAGTTCTCAAGATACCACAGTGTCTGGAAGTCACATCGGTGCTGCCATGGTATGGGCTGCATTACCAGCCCTTTACAGAGAGGCATATACAGTATGCATATTTCTGAAAATTTGTGTACACTCTTGTTACAGTTGTTAAACTGCACCATCAGAGCTAAAAGAGTAATTTTGTCTAGCTGGGTATTACACATAACACTTTCGTGGTCTTCCCATTTTAATGGTAAGTTTTGTCAGCTTCATAAATTGGTCCATCATGGGTAGGCAAAAGACTTCTGGATAGTAGAAGCTCTTTTGTATTGTTTTGGGCTTTTGCTTTGAAATAGCTCAACTACAATTGCATTGATTTGAAATGGGGCATGGTGGGGGAGAAGTGTGAGCAGATTGTTCTTTACAGATTCACCCTCCAGCGAGGAGTCAAGGAATTAATTTTCAGTGCAATCATGTGGGTTTCAGTGGGTTGCACTGAACTCTGGGAGCTGGAAATGGGAACTTCCCAAAACAACTCAGTTGTCTCCTGCTATGTGCACTCACGGGTTTCTCTTTTATTCACTATGTATTTTGCTTTCCAGCAGAAATGTCTCAAAATTGGCCTATACATTAAGTTTTTTAATTCACCTGTTTTGCAACAGAGCAATGAATGTGTGCTACGCACGTGAGTATGTCCTGATCTGCCAAGACATGGCCTTTGAAGGTCACGGCTCCTCCCTTGGAGAAGGGCATCTTAGTCAGGAAGGATCAAGGGAGAGGAAGTCCAGGGCTGTGTCTGCTCTTCCTGCCTTGCAGAGGAGGAAATTTTAATACTTCTCTGCCAACAAAAGGCAGTAAATGACTTCTTTTAGTCATTCAGACACACAGATCTTTGACTTGCTGAACTAATACTGGCAGTACTATCCACAGGATTATGTCTGCATGTAATGGTTGTCCACCAAATAGTACATGAGGTCATATAAGAATATAAGCCCTCTGAAGAACCAATTTGAAGTGACTTTTTGTTATGATGTTGCTATCTATCTAGGTCCAGATCCATAGCACTACAAGTGCCCAACTAAGATGTGTATTAGGATATTTGTTACCTTGTTTTCATGATAAACAAAGCAGTGCATTGCTTGGGCCACTGGCTGATTATAACAACTATGAAATTGCCTAATTTAGTTCACCATGTCAATAAAATTTATACAAAAATGCCACCAGAATCTTGGCTAGCATATGGATAACTGTACAAAAGTTACCCAAGCCAATGCGACAACCATTTAAGAGGACTAGCCTCTGTCATACTGTTTTCATTTTATGTGCATGCTATACAAACACAACCACCACAAATATGCATTACAGGCTGTCTGGGACTCACTACTGAGGTGAATTAGCACTGTAGTCTGACCTGTTGAAAAGCTTAACCTTTAACCTGCCAGGCAATGGCAGTTACAATTTGCAAGCTATTCTTGTGTTGAGTGGCTGAAAACATACTTATTTAGTTGTGCAAAGCCATAAATGAAATGGGTTGTGTGAGCACAGCTTACTTCCCAGTTCACAGACCATGTCGCAAAACACCACCGCATGTTCAGCAAGTAATTCAGCATGAGGACTGAATGCTACTGCACTGTGACCCAAATTCACTCTTCAGAGAAAGAAGAGTTTCTTCTAATCTGGAACAAAAAGAAGTAACTTCCTACTATGCTTCCGAGAAAAAGAAATTCAAAGAAATTGCTTGAAAATAAGTCATTTACCCTCATGAAAAATCTGCATAAGCTTATAGCTTGAGAAACTGAAATCCTCTGCATAACCACACTGATTTATCATTAGAAGTATGTTTCCTCTCGCTGCCCACTGGCAACTCTCAGCTCTGTAGGGTGAAGCATTAATTCACTCACTTTCCCATCTCATCTGCAAAGGCTGCCAGTGGTGCTATTTAGGATTAACTGTAGAGACGGAGTTGGGAGGTGGACAGAAATGTCATTTCCTACTCACAGGTTTTGCAAGATTTATCGCTTATCGGTTTTTTGAAAGATGCATCATTTCAGGATGTGAAGCTCTCCCATGCTAGACCTGCTCTTGTCTATCAAATGAAGCCAAATCAATAGATAACCCAGGTTTAGTAAATTGAATGTTTTGTAATGGAGATAGCTGGATAATAACTATTTCTAGTTCAAAGTCAGTGACTAGGCATTACTCTTGGCTTGTTGGCTTTTCTGTCTGACTGTACAACCACAGGTAGGCTTGAGTTGCAAAATTCAGATCAGGACTCAAACTCCATAATTCAGGAAGCGTTTAGCTGCAGAGACCAGGTCTGGTTCACAGAGAAGTAAGACAGGAATCAGGATGCTCAGAACCAGGTCTGCAGATGAATTACGGACAGCCCGACCACATGTTGTAGTCCTGGTCCATCTTCAATCCCAGTGCACAAGCAATTGCATCCCAGAGAAGTTTTATGATAAGCCTAAAGCCACACTTGGGTGTCGTTCCTCCCCCCCCCCCCCCCCGCCTTTCCTTGTACTTATTACCTACTTGTTTGCACAGACAAAAAACACACCTGTCACAAAATTCTTTCATTGAAGCACATACTTCTGATTTCTGTCTTATATTTTGGTCTTGTTTGATTACTCCCTTTCCTTTTAGGTCCTACAATAAAAGAAAAAAAAAAGTGTTACAATATATATTTACTATATTTCAGTAAAGATGTAGACAAAAAGGTTTATTTCTCTCTTACTTCAGAAGCTTTACATTATCCAGAAAAAGCTCAAAAGCCCTGGATGAGCCAGGAAGGATAGAGGAAAGATGTGAGGGAACAGCACAATGTATATATTGCTGCTCTTCACTACTTTGATACACATACCATAGGCAGCTGCAGCCCTACAAGTTTTAGGGTAAAATGGGACACAAACCCTGGGATATATCAAAGAATATGAAAAGATGACACAGCAAGCAACAGAGATAGAAGAGGATGGAGCAGAACACGGGTGTATAGGCTTGGTTTACTACAGCTGTAGGCACACTGGAGCATCCACAGCCCATGCTGGTACTGAGATCCTGCTTTCACATATTTTCTGAAGCCGGGGTTAAATAATAACAGTAAGTAGCAATAATAATTATGGTAATAAAAATAGCAATAAAAATAGCATCATCGTTCCAGGCCATGTGACAACCTACTTGCTGAATATTGCTGAGAAGCACAAGATTTGTTTTTAGAATAAATTTTAACGAAAAACCTTCGGTCTAAAATTGCAGTTTGCAGAAAAACCAACCTTGGATGGGACCCATGTCACATTCTTCCACCATGTTTAAAAGTTGGTTTCCGTGGTGAATATCAGCATTTGAAACAATATTACTGTTAAAGGTAGGGTCATACTGATATGAAGAAAGAAGCAGATTTCCATCAAAGAGATGATCCAATATTACCCACTGGTTGAGAGCTTGCTATGACAGCTCAGCACTCAGAGCTTGGCAATAATTACACCTTGGGTTTTGCAATCATTTTGGATTGGTGTGAATATGATAAATTACACATTTTAATTTGAACTATTGCTCAGCAGGCCAGTTCAACGATTTCATTGGTCCTCCCAAAAAGTCTAACATGCTTACTTTGCTAAATATCGCGGTTTACTTGCTAAATATTGCATATCTGTCGCCATCCTTAAACCTTCTGCTTTTTGTAATTTCACGTCCTGTTCTTTCTTTCAGTGGAAAGTTTCAACACAACCATTACTTCTTTACACATAGTTTTAGTTCCTTATACATAGCGTTAGTTCCTTATACATAGCTCTAGCTGCTCTTGCTAAGTCTTTGCGGTTTCTGCTCACACTTCCTTATGCATAGCCTTAGCTGCTCTTGCTAAGTAACCCTATAGTTGCCAAAAGGCCTAAGCTCTGCTTCAGGCAATAGTTCTGCCCATTGATCTGTGGCCTCTGCTCACCTCCGTTACCGGCCTATCCACAAATCCCCCTTTTTGTTTTTGAGCAGAGGCACTTACGCCTCGTCCTCATATACATGTCCATTTTCCATCATGAATGTATTGATGATGCCATCCGATGTAGGCAACTGTTGTACTAACCAGATTTTGGATATTGTTTTTGCCATCAACTTCTTCCCACAAGCAAAGATTCCACAAATAATACAAAAAAGAACTACAAGGGTTAATAATAGTTGCAGTAAGCTATATATCAGCGGTTTTAACCACCCACTAATTCCCAAGTTCTTCAGCCAATCGTCCAGTCCGGCCTCAATCCGAATCTTGTCAACATTCTCTCGTAGCTCTTGGATTTTTGCATGTATCGATTTCGAATGATCAGATAAATTAAAACAACACATTCCATCAAAATCATTATAACCATGTCCATTTGCTAACAAAAGAAAATCTATAGCCGCGCGATTTTGTAAAATAGTTTTACGATTACTATCAACATCTTTCATTAGGTTGGTTAAGATTTCTGAGGTGAGGTTAGCTTGTTTCGCAGCCCAACATGTCAATTTTTGCAGATTTGCGTTAGCAATTACAGATGCACAGCCAGGACAAAATATGCTAGCAAGCAGATTTTCAGCCTTTCCTATAAGAGATACTGAATCATCACATGTTGATGATAAGGTGTGTAATTCTCGTTTAGTTCGAGTTCTATTTTGCTTTTTGAAAAGTTCCACAGAGGGTGCTAATAGACTAAGTCTTCCTAAATAGCACGGTCCCCCAAGTGGAGCTTTTGGGATGCCCTGCCAGGCACGATCACCACAAATCAAAAAGACTCCCTTAGGCAAAGCTAATGACATGTTTGTAAATAGTTCATATCATCCAGATTCTTCGAGCCCCACAGCTCCCCCACACCATACTCGGGTCTTGGAGGCATCTCGTATCCCATATATACCCGACCCAGATACATCGGTCCATGCCTCAAGTGTCTGGCATTGCACCCCGCTTTTAGAGCTTACACACCTCATTCTAACCGGGGTATCAATTATATTAGCGCTAAAGCCAAAGCATAAGCCATCTTTAGTTCCATTTATGGATCCTGCTAGCTGCAATTCCTGTAGATCCCATGGTAACGTTTTATTTAAATGCTGAATTAATAACACAGACATCCAGGCTTGTGTCCGGTTGGCAATATTGCCTTTGACACAGCCTCCACACCACACCTGCTTGTTAGCCCCGGGCTGCTGGCAGGCCGTGTGATTTCCGTGACACCAGTCATCAGAAGTACTAAACTTCTCTCCCTCCTTTCGTAATATGGTTGGATTAGCTAATGAGTTATTGTTTAGATATCCCAAAAATCTTTTCGGCTCTAGAGAAGGGATACCAATCAAGCAGGTACGAAAAGGATCAGTCACGGATGTCATTGACAAACAAAAGGCACTGGTATTGGTTCTATTCGCCCATGTTACCCACATATTTTGTTGCTGCTTTGTTGTATCGATGAGTGCTTCATCCATTGTCAGTGCGACTGAGATGATCATTAGTGAGATCCCGACGTGGATCGATACGGTTTCACCCAATGGCTCGGAACCCATATCGGTCCAGCGTCTGTAGAAACACAAACATATCCTCTCCTAGTCATTATGACTTCAACTGGTCCCTTCCACAGTCCCGAACTTAGTTCTTTGTACATGACCCGGGCACCTGTCGTCTTAATACAGCCTGACGACAAGGCATTACCATGGATAACAATGGGTGGTTCTGTACGATCCCTTGTAAGCCGCAAAAAATTCATTACATAATTTGCTTTTGCTACACGGTCACCAGGAGGGACAGGGGCTCCCCCTTTTTGTTTTTGCAAGAGTGATTTGAGAACTGCGTGAGTGCGTTCAATGATAGCTTGGCCTGTGGGGGAATGAGGGAGCCCTGTAGAGTGGCGGATTCCCCATAAAGCACAAAAATGAGCAAATGTACGGGAAGTATACGCAGGGCCGTTGTCTGTTTTTATGGCTAAAGGCACTCCCAGGGCCGCAAAAGCAATGTGTAAATGGCGAATTACATGCCTTGCAAATTCGCCGGTCTGTACAGTTGCCCAGACTGCTAGGGAAAAAGTATCAATAGAAACGTGAACATATTTTAAACGACCAAACTCCGGGACGTGGGTGACATCCATTTGCCACAATTGTAAAGCCAAAAGGCCACGAGGGTTGACTCCCAGTCCCAAACCTAGGCCTGACTTCTGGCAGGCAGGGCAGGATTGCACAATACCCTGTGCATCAGATAGAGATAAGTGAAATTGGCGAGCTAATACTTTAGCAGATTGATGAAAAATGTCATGGGATTTGCACACTTGCTCAAACAAATTTGGGGCAGGTCCGGTCCACACGGGTGCTGCGACTAATTGATCTGCCTGATCATTTCCTCGGGCTAAGCCCTCGGAAAACTGATGGCTTCTGATATGAGTAATAAAGTATGGTATAGTTCGTTGATTGACAGCGTGGAGTAATTGTAATAACATAGATAACAAAAGAGAATTTTTAACGGTACGAATAAGAGATCGTTCTATGCGTTGGACTATTCCCACAACATAGAGGGAATCAGAAACAATATTGATTGGTTGAGTGGACCAGTGTAGAAGGGCTCAAACCACTGCTTTCAATTCTAAAGTTTGCAGTGAATCAGCTGTTTCTCCATTGATTAAATGGCGTTGCCATTGACCGTCAACATACCACGTAGCAACTGCATGACGAGATTTTCGCCCAGCATCTGTAAAGATAGTTAATCCCTTTACGGGTGTTTCAGATCTGACTGGAGATTGTTCAAAAGTTTGGGATGTTAACAAAGGTAACAACCGAGATCGGGGGAAGGAACTGTTGAGGTTTCCTGGATAATCTGCAAGGGCTACCTGCAGGGGTAGCGAATTCCCTAGTAAATAAACTAAATAGTCCTGGGCTATTGGTATTGTGATAGAGGCCGGCTCCCTACCAGCAATATCAATAACCCGACTTTGACCTTTCATAATCAGTTGAGCAAATAGTTCCGGTCGTGTTAAGATAGTCTTTTTTGGCTGATATGAAAGAAAAATCCATTCTAGAATTCGTAACTGACCTTCTGGTAATTGGCCGATAATCCCAAATGGATGAATATTTTGTGAGCCCGAATTGAGAATAAAAAACAAAATCGGAAGATTGTGGACTCTTCGAGAGGCCACCGCTGAACCGATTTTGTTTACAATTTTCTGTAAGGCTTCTTTTTGAAAGTTGGACAACCGCCGAACAGTGTCGGCATCTGTTGTCTGTCCTAACAGTGGCATTAAGGGTGCCAAGTCATCATTAGTAATTCCGCAAATAGGTCGGATCCACTGAATATCCCCCATTAATTTTTGAACATCCGTCAGTGTTTCTACCTTGCTGGTTAGAGTGATTTTTTGAGGTCTAATTGAACTGCTGGTTATTTGCCACCCTAGGTAATTCCAGGGGGCTTGTCTCTGAACCTTTTCAGGAGCAATGACTAATCCTCTTTTTTGTAACACCGTGGTGATATTTGTCAAAATATTATTCGGTAACGTTTCTGCTGCAAATAAGATGTCGTCCATATAATGATAAATTGTTTGCGCAGAGGGGTTAGTGCCCATGCCACATACATCTGACAAATAGTAGGAGAATTTTTCATGCCTTGTGGCAAAACTATCCAATGATATCGCTTAGCCGGGGCTTGTTTGTTAACGCAAGGTACCGTAAAAGCAAATTTCTCACAATCCTCTGGATGAAGTTTGATAGTGAAAAAACAATCTTTTAAATCTATGATCAATAGTTCCCAATTCTCCGGGATCATAGTAGGTGCAGGCAAACCTGGTTGCAGAGCACCCATATCCTGCATAACTGCATTGATTGCTCTTAAATCACGTAATAATCTCCGTTTTCCTGACTTCTTGGGGATAGTAAACACGGGGGTGTTCCAGGGACTGGTGGACGGAACGATATGTCCTGCCCGCAGTTGTTCATCCACCAGTTCCTGTACTTTCTGCAGCCGCTCGCCTCTAAGCGGCCACTGATCTGTCCAGACTGGCTTTTCTGTCAGTCAGGTCAACTTTAGGATAGGGGGCTGCTCTTCAGTGACCGCACCTAAAAAGGTGATGTAATCAATTTGGTATTTAACTGGCTCAAGATATCTCGTCCTATTAATGCCACAGGGAGATTTAAAACATAAGGCTTTATAGTTGCTGTGCCCCCATCGGAGAGGGTGCAACGAATTAGATCCTGGCTGATTAAGGTTTGTTGACAACCACCGACCTCCATAATAGAGGTTGGTGTCTGAATTAATGGCCAATCTGGGGGCCAAGCGTGTGTTGGAATAACCGTAACATCCGCCCTGGTGTCTAAAATAGCAGTTAATTTGATTGCTTGTCCGTTACAACGGCTTAGATGGATCGACTCTGTAGGCTTTCCTTTTGAAATTTCTTTCGCCAAAAGGACTGTAGGCTGTCCTGTGGAACCGAAACTTCCCGACCCCCGCTCCTGCCTGCCCTGGCACGGCACTTGTGCCTCAAATGGTATTAATTGTGCAATTTTTTCCCCTTTTGGGATAGACAATGGTGGGTGCAATGTGTAAACCATGATTTTTATATTTCCACAAAAATCAGCGTCAATCAGGCCTGGTACCACAAAAACCCCACGACGCGACACCGACGAGCGACCAATTAACAATGCACTGAGTCCGTGTCCCAACGGACCCCATAGTGCAGAGTCAACCAGCCACACCTGGGTGTCTAGCAACGTAATATCTACTGCGGTTGCCATGTCCACTCCGGCACTGCCGGTTGTGGCTGAGGAAATGCCGTCCAAGCACCCTGCATTTTTGTCTGAGCGCGAGGGTAAGCGCTCGATTTTCTGTTTCCTGACCCCTTACAATCTAATCTATGGTATTATGTGTGGGTTTTTTACACCGTTCGCACCATTTTTGCCCATTTTGGTTAACCACCTGATAGTTAGAGGCCGGTTCATTTTGGCCAATCATCCGATAATTAGAGGTCGGTCTTATCCGGCATTGTGCTCGAAGATGACCCGATCTTCCACAATTATAGCATTTCTTGTCCCCAGAATTTCCCCCTTTCTTCTGTGTAAAAGGTTTAACGGCAGCAGCGAATGCCTCAGCCATATACGCTGCTTTTTGCTTATGTCCCATACGTTCCACTGCCTCAAGCAGCTGAGCGGCAGCTGTTCCCCTTGGCAGTGTATTTAGAATTTGTTTTGTTTGATCATTGGCCCCATCAAAAGCCGCAATATCTAATAACTTTCTCTTCATGTCATCACTCAAATCGGGATGTTTTTTTAATGCGTCAAACAGTCTATCAATAAATTGTTGGTAAGATTCTGTTGGACCCTGCTTAACTGATAAGAAACCAGGAGCCGTTTTATCATCAGGCAGGGCATACCAAGCTTTCAACGCTTGCTCCTGGGACAAGGCTAAAACAGCTGTTGGCAAATTGGCTTGTGCCTGCGGATCATCATATTGAGCTTTTCCTAACAAAGCATGGGCTGTTAATCCAAACAACGGATCTCCTGGCTGGCGAGGCTGACTAGCAGCCCTTTGACAGGCTAGATCCCATTTATTAAAAAACCACAGCTGCAAATGCGGAACAAGCAGCATCTGGGTAAGCAACCGAATATCATACGGCGTTAAGATATAAGCTGAAAATATGTGAGCAATTATGGCCTGAGTATAAGAGGACTTCAGGCCATAGGTGCTTACAGCTTGTCGAGCCTCCTTAACTATTTTTAAGTCTAGTGCCTCACATTCTTTTGCCCCCTGTGCCGTAGTAAACACTGGAAAAGCGGAGGGCCTCATATCAGTAAATTCCTGCCCTGGGTTTAGCTATAGCAGTCATTTTTCTCCTTCTTAGTAGCTGGTGCAGTGCTGTGTTTTTTAACTTTCAGCCTGGGAACAATGCTGATAACACTGATGTTTTTAGTTGTTGCTAAGTAATGTTTATTCCAACCAAGGACTTTCTCAGTCTCATGCTTTGCCAGGGAGGAGGGGAAGCCGGGAGGAAACAGAGACAGGACACCTGACCCAAACTAGCCAAAGGGGTATTCCATACCACAGCACGTCATGCCCAGTATATAAACAGGGGGGAGTTACCCGGAAGGCCCAGATCACTGCTCGGGTCGGGCTGGGTGTCGGTTGGCGGCTGGTGATCAATTGTATCCTCTCCCCTTGTTATTTCACTAATCATTATTATCATTGGTGGTAGCAGTAGTGGTTTTGTATTATACCTTAGTTGCGGGACTGCTCTTATCTCAACCCGTGGGAGTTAAATTCTTCCCATTCTCCTCCCCATCCCTCCGAGAGCGGGGGGAGGAAGGGGGGGAGTGAGCGAGCGGCTGTGTGGTTCTGAGTTACCGGCTGGGCTCAAACCACGACAGTTCTTTGTGGCGCCCAACATGGGGCACGAAAGGTTGAGATAAAGACAGATCTGTCCAGAGTGTGTCTAATCATATTTGTGATAAGCATTCATTATTACTACTTGTCACAATGGTGATTTATTGGCTCTCAGAATTGTTGCACTTGATCTCAGAGTTTCAGCATGTTGTACCTTACTTACAGCCACTATTTGCTGTTTTAGTGTTTATCGGCTGGGGGGCCTGGGCTAAGGTTCTTGTTTCACTGTACTTCATGGAAATGACTTGTAATACAATAGACTCATTGATCATGAAACTGGTCTGGTTTGTGCTTCCAGCGTGGCCATCACCTCTATACATTGGGAGGTATATAATGAAATATTTTAGCAATTGCATATCTTTTTTTTTCTCCTCGGGGGGTAAACTTACGAAGGAAGCATTCTCTTTCACCCCCCGTTCCCCCACCAGCCTATTTGCAACAGCATTTGAGAGTCCTGAGGTTTTAGATGGCCTTTGAATACCCTTGAGACCTGCCTGCTGATTGTGCCGGGGATCAGCATGTTGGCAAACATACGGAGTATGTTTTACCCACGGCCATCCCGTCGTAGGAACATCCTATTTCGTTTAATCTCAAAAGTTCAGCAGTATCAGGTTCGAATCTGGTCTAGGATTAGATGACAATATAGGAGAACCACCAAGAGATTTTCCCTGAGGCTGGACAGTTATGAGTGGCAGGGTGTGTGGGATAGTATGGGCAAGTATCTAGGCCAGTGGGTGCCTGCAGTGCTTTGGAACTTCACCACTGAACAAGTGCAACATGCGGAAAAACTAGCAAAACACTTTTAAACGAGGTGTGCTGTCATCCTGGTTATACCAGAGAGGGACAAATCATGGCAACGTGCTGGGGCTTGGCCTACGCCTACAGAGCCCTGCTCAACACTATCCAGCACCTTCAATGGGAAAAAGATGTCTCTGGATCTGATGACAGCAACAGACAATGTGGCTACTCCAAGCACCGCAGCCACACCAACCCCAGTGACAAGCACAGTAGCTACTCAAATCCTGACAGCAACAGACAATGCAGCTGTTGGTGTTACTCAACTCCCAAGCACAACAGCTGCACCAACCCCAGCAATAGACATTGCAACCACTCCAATCCTAGTGGCAGACACTGCAGCCACTCCAACCACAGCGACAAACACTGCAGCTAAACCAAATGGCCAGTTTGTGACAATGTCTGTTGCCCCTGTAAGCAAAAGCAGACGAGTGGCACAAAGATCAACCAGCGAAGCGAAGAAAGATGAAGACCCAATGCCATTACTACATGCAACAGCATCTGAACAAGAGTTACTACTACATGGGTCAGAGGAAGAGGAAGAAGAAGAAGAGGTCACTTCTCGACCCTGGACCTCGACCGAGCTGCGGAATATGTGAAAAGATTTCACCCGCCTTCCAGGGGAGCACATTGTCACCTGGCTGCTCCGATACTGGGACAATGGGGCTGACGGTCATGAACTAGAAGGTAGGGAAGCCAAGCAGCTGGGATCACTTGCTAAGGAAGGAGGAATTGACAAAGCAATTGCAAGAGAGAAGAGAGCCCTCAGTCTTTGGAGGCGGCTCCTGGCAGCTGTGAAGGAAAGGTTTCCCTACAAAGATGATATTACGAGTCGCTCAGCCAACTGGACCACGATAGAGAAAGGCATCCAGTCCCTGAGGGAATCAGCCATTCTAGAGATGATCTATCGTAGGCCGGATGCCAGGAACACATCCGTAGATCCAGATGTACAGACCCATGTGGCGGAAACTTACACGGAGTGCGCCATCATCATATGCCCACACATTGGCATCAATGACCTGGAATGACGGAATATCACCAACAGTGGATTGCCTGATTCGTCAACTCCGAGAGTTCGAAGACAATCTCACCCCTTCCATCATTTCAGCTGTGGAAAAACTGTCCCAGGAGTTCAAACAATTGAGAGACGATTTATCCGATCTATCCAGCTCCCCACGCGTACCAACCCATGTCTCAGCTATTAACAGAAGGCACCCTACTGCTCGAGAAAGAAAATATAGGAGGTACACGCCACGGGCCACCCTATGGTTTTACCTGCAGGATCACAGAGAAAACATGAGAAAGTGGGATGGAAAACCTACTTCAGCTCTGGAGCAATGGGTGCGTGAACTGAAGAGGAGAACAATGGTCAAGGATGATCCTCCCAGGAAAGCTGCTGCTCCAGTCTCTGGTGAGCAGTTTCCCAGATGGAGTAGAAGAGCTGATTTTACTCTAGCTCCTGTGATAAGGAATACTAATCCCTTTCTAAAAGACAGAAGTGGAGAATTTTATGATCACTATTAGAGGGGCCCTGCCTCCAGCCAGGTGGAGGAGAGGGATAATCGGGTTTACTGGACTGTGTGGATCAGATGGCCTGGCACATCAGTCCCACAGAAGTATAAGGCTCTAGTAGATACCGGTGCACAGTGTACTCTGATGTCATCAAGGTATCAAGGGGTGAAACCCATTTGTATTTCTGGAGTGACAGGAGGATCCCAAGCGTTAACTATGCTGGAAGCTGAAATCAGCCTGACTGGGAGGAAGTGGCAAAAGCTCCCCATTGTGACTGGTCCAGGGGCTCCATGCATCCTTGGCATAGACTATCTCAGGAGAGGGTACTTCAAAGACCCAAAAGGGTATAGATGGGCTTTTGGTATCGCTGCCTTGGAGACAGAGGAAATTAAGCAGCTGTCCACCTTGCCTGGCCTCTCAGAGGATCCTTCAGTTGTGGGGTTGCTGAAGGTCGAAGAACAACAAGTGCCAATTGCGACCACAACAGTGCACCGGCGGCAATATCGCACCAACCGAGACTCCTTGATTCCCATCCATAAGCTGATCCGTAGACTGGAGAGCCAAGGAGTGATCAGCAGGACCCGCTCACCCTTTAATAGCCCCATATGGCCAGTGCAAAAGTCTAATGGAGAGTGGAGATTAACAGTAGACTATCGTGGCCTGAACGAAGTCACACCACCATTGAGTGCTGCCATACCGGACATGCTAGATCTTCAATATGAACTGGAGTCCAAAGCAGCCAAGTGGTATGCCACAACTGACATTGCCAATGCATTTTTCTCAATCCCTTTGGCAGCAGAATGCAGGCCACAGTTTGCTTTCACTTGGAGGGACGTCCAGTACACTTGGAACTCACTGCCCCAGGGGTGGAAACACAGCCCTACCATCTGCCATGGATTGATCCAGACTGCACTGGAACAGGGGCAAGCTCCAGAACACCTGCAATACATTGATGACATCATCGTGTGGGGTGATACAGAGGAAGAAGTTTTAGAGAAAGGGAGGAAGATAATCGAAACCCTGCTGAAGGCCGGTTTTGCCATAAAACGGAATAAGGACAAGGGACCTGCACAGGAGATTCAATTTTTGGGAATAAAATGACAAGATGGATGTGGCCAGATCCCCACAGACGTGATCAACAAGATAACAGCAATGTCTCCACCAACTAACAAGAAAGAAACACAAGCTTTCTTAGGTGTTGTGGGGTTCTGGAGAATGCACATCCCAAATTACAGTCTGATTGTAAGCCCTCTCTACCATGTGACCCGGAAGAAGAATGATTTCAAATGGGGCCCTGAGCAACAACAAGCCTTTGAACAAATTGAATGAGAATAATGGCCAGTACTTTATCTCTGTACTGACTCATGGATGGTGCAAATGCCCTGTGGGGGTGGTTGCAGCAATGGAAGCAGAGCAACTGGCAATGCAGAAGTAAATCCATCTGGGCTGCTGCATTGTGGCAAGATATCGCTGCCCGGGTGCAGAACCTGGTGGTGAAGGTACGACACGTAGATGCTCATGTACCCAAGAGTCGGACCACTGAGGAACACCAGAATAACCAGCAAGTGGATAAAGCTGCTAAGATTAAAGTGGCTCAGATGGACTTGGATTGGCAACATAAGGGTGAATTATTTTTAGCCCAGTGGGCCCATGACACCTCAGGCCATCAAGGCAGACATGCAACATATAGATGGGCTCGTGATCGAGGGGTGGACTTAACGATGGACACTATTGCCCAGGTTATTCATGAATGTGAAACATGTGCTGCAATTAAGCAAGCCAAGCAGTTAAAGCCTCTCTGGTATGGAGGACAATGGCTGAAGTACAAGTATTCGGAGGCCTGGCAGATTGACTATATCACACTCCCACTGACCCTCCAAGGCAAGCGCTATGTGCTTACCATGGTGGAAGCAACCACCGGCTGGCTGGAAACATACGCTGTGTCTCACGCCACTGCCCGGAACACTATTCTGGGCCTTGAGAAACAAGTCTTGTGGCGACACGGCACCCCAGAGAGAATTGAGTCAGACAATGGGACTCATTTCTAGAACAACCTCATAGACACTTGGGCCAAAGAGCATGGCATTGAGTGGGTATATCACATCCCCTACCATGCACCAGCCTCTGGGAAAATCGAATGGTACAATGGGCAGTTAAAAACTACACTGAGAGCAATGGGTGGTGGGACTTTCAAACACTGGGATACACATTTACCAAAAGCCACCTGGTTGGTCAACAGTAGGGGATCTGCCAACAGGGCTGGCCCAGCCCAATCAGAACTTTTACGTACTGTAGAGGGGGATAAAGTTCCTGTGGTGCACATAAAGAATTTGTTGGGGAAGACAGTCTGGGTTATTCCTGCTTCAGGTAAAGGCAAACCCACTTGTGGGGTTGCTTTTGCTCAGGGACTTGGATCTTCTTGGTGGGTAATGCGGGAAGATGGGGAAGTCCGATGTGTACCTCAAGGGGATTTGATTTTGGGGGAAAACAGCCAATGAACTCAATTGTATGCTGTTGCCTGCTCTATAACACTTTGATAGCCCACCAGCTAGATATCTTCAGGTCGCCAGCAATTGACCCTGGCTTCCCTCCCATCATCACCTCAACAAAGAACGAATTTTGAGGAAACCAGACGAGCTCAGCAGTGACCAGACGAGTTTGGCAGTGTCATCAGCAGGCAACAATCCAACACTACATACCGTCCCTCCTGCCCTGAAAGACTATTACAAGATATGGAGCCTGACATCATGGACTGGATGAGTTCAGCAATTTTACAGGGATTGGTCCATGGACTAGGGAATGATATCTTTCTCTGTGTGTGGGTGTGGGTGTATATATATGTGTATATATGGGACAGGGGTGATGGTGTGTTGAGAGATGTGGGATCTGAGCATGACGTGAATGGTATGGAATAAGGGGTGGATACTGTCCTGGGTTCAGCTATAGCAGTCATTTTTCTCCTTCTTAGTAGCTGGTGCAGTGCTGTGTTTTTTCACTTTCAGCCTGGGAACAACGCTGATAACACTGATGGTTTTAGTTGTTGCTAAGTAATGTTTATTCCAACCAAGGACTTTCTCAGTCTCATGCTTTGCCAGGGAGGAGGGGAAGCTAGGAGGAAGCAGAGACAGGACACCTGACCCAAACTAGCCAAAGGGGTATTCCATACCACAGCACGTCATGCCCAGTATATATACCGGGGGGAGTTACCCGGAAGGCCCAGATCACTGCTCGGGTTGGGCTTGGTATCGGTCGGCGGGTGGTGAGCAATTGTATCCTCTCCCCTTGTTATTTCACTAATCATTATTATCATTGGTGGTAGCAGTAGTGGTTTTGTATTATACCTTAGTTGCGGGACTGCTCTTATCTCAGCCCGTGGGAGTTACATTCTTCCGATTCTCCTCCCCATCCCTCCGAGAGCAGGGGGAGGAAGGGGGAGAGTGAGCGAGCGGCTGTGTGGTTCTGAGTTACCGGCTGGGCTCAAACCATGGCAATTCCCCATCAATTATTGCATCCCAAATGAACCCACGCCTACGATGTGCCGGATTATTACTCCTGGCGGATCCCATGGACCCTTCCCCAGCAAGCCCCCCTCTGAGAAAGGATCTAGAATAGGGTAGAATCGATGTCTTCGCTGCTTTGTCGCCGGCTTCCAGGGCTGTCAGCCTTGGTAGGATGGACTGATGTCTGTCCCCCGAGCCTGCGACCAGCTGTTGGCGAATCGAGCAAACCAATTGATCAGAGTCAGAGTCAGATTCAGAATCAGGGAGTGGAGGAAACAAGTCCGGCTCAGCCTCCAGAAAGTCTGGTCCCGGATTCAGCTCGGGCTGCGGGTCCCCTTCCTCTGGGTCCGGGGCAGGAACAGCCACTTCTGCCGTCTGCGATGCATTCTGTATATGGTGACGGAGTCTTCCCTTGCCTGTTGTTTGTGTTGAATGTTTCGGAATCGCCCCAGGCACAATAGGAGGAGCAAATGCCATAGCTGTGGCACCTGCTCCTGAATCTGATTGTTCCGAAGAGGGTGCAGTGGCCATAAGTACAGAAGCCACGGCCGTTCGCTCTGATTTCATCTCTTTCAAAGTCTCTAACATCATTCGCCGCAAAGTGGAGTGTTTCTGTGCATCTTTTGTCCCTTTGCTGATCTCATCCCATAGCGCTTGTCCTATATGCTCCCATTCAGAAATTGCAAATGCCGCTTGCACCGTGGGGATAAAGCCACGATCACGGCACCATTTTAACAGCCTCTGTAAGGCGGCACTATCGTATTGCAACCCTCTCTTAGAGAGAATATGTTGGAGGAGCTTCATTACTGCCTGTTCCTCTTTAGATAGCGAGTGCCCCAACTCCTCCCCCGCTGCTCACCTTATCAGGGTGAGATTCCTGAAGTTTTGCAGGCACCTGACTTCCTCCAGCACCGGGGCAGTGCTGATTTCGACCGGCTCTCTGCCCCCTCTTTCCCGCCGGCTTCCAGACTCGTCTATACGAATCACTGATCTGAGGGTCCCTGTTCGGGTGCCACTTGTTGACGCGGGAGTCACGGACAATGCTGAGACGACCAATGTGATCAAGCGATTGCCAAAGTTTATTGCCGATACATCTGACTATATAGTTACATTGTTTTGTTAGCTAAGCGTCATACACCCGGATACAATGATTTCATTGGTCCTCCCAAAAAGTCTAACATGCTTACTTTGCTAAATATCGCGGTTTACTTGCTAAATATTGCATATCTGTCGCCATCCTTAAAACCTTCTGCTTTTTGTAATTTCACGTCCTGTTCTTTCTTTCAGTGGAAAGTTTCAACACAACCATTACTTCTTTACACATAGTTTTAGTTCCTTATACATAGCGTTAGTTCCTTATACATAGCTCTAGCTGCTCTTGCTAAGTCTTTGCGGTTTCTGCTCACACTTCCTTATGCATAGCCTTAGCTGCTTTTGCTAAGTAACCCTATAGTTGCCAAAAGACCTAAGCTCTGCTTCAGGCAATAGTTCTGCCCATTGATCTGTGGCCTCTGCTCACCTCTGTTACCGGCCTATCTACATCTATGTCAGTGATAGGCTAGAGAGTATGAAACTCTGTCTGGGGACGGGTGATGAGGTAACAGAGTGTTTGTGGGTCAGGATCAAAGGGAGAACAGCAATGGGGGACGTTATGGTGGGGATCTGTTACAGGCCACCTGATCAGGAGGACTCTGTGGATGAAGCGCCCTACAGACAGATAGGAGCAGCCTCACGCTCGCAGGCCCTTGTCCTCATGGGGGACTTCAACCATCCTGACATCTGTTGGAGGGACAGTACGGCCCGGCACAAGCAATCCAGGAGGTTCCTCAATTGTGCGGAAGACAACTTCCTCTTTCAAGCAGTAGAGGAGCCGACGAGGAGAGGTGCCATGCTGGACCTTGTGCTCACCAACAGGGAGGGACTGGTTGGAAATGTGACACTCCAGGGCAGCCTTGGCTCTAGTGATCACGAGATGGTTGAGTTTGAGATCCTCAGGACAGTGAGAAGAGCATGCAGCAAGCTCCCTGCCCTGGACTTCAAGAAAGCAGACTTTGGCCTCTTCAGGAACCTCCTTAGTAAGGTTTCATGGGATACAGTCCTAGTGGGCAGGGGGGCCCAAGACTGCTGGTCGATATTCAAGGATCACCTGCTACGTGCTCAAGAGTGTTGTATCCCAACTAGAAGAAAGTGCAGCAGGAGGGCCAGGAGACCTCCATGGATGGACAAGGAGCTGCTGAGGAAACTTAGAGGGAAAAAAAGAAGCTTATAGAAGGTGGAAGAGTGGACAGGTGGCCTGGGAAGAATATAGGAGAATTGCCCGGGAAGCTAGGGACCAGGTTAGGAAAGCTAAGGCCCAGCTGGAATTAAGTTTGGCAAGGGATGTAAAAGATAACAGGAAAGGATTCTATAGATACGTAGCAAATAAAAGACAGACTAGGGACAATGTGGGCCCTCTCTGGAAGCTGTCAGGAGAACTGGCTACCATGGATTTGGAGAAGGCTGAGGTTCTTAATGACTTCTTTGCCTCAGTCTTCACTAGCAAATGCTCTGACCACACAACCCAAGTCTTGGAAAGCAAATGCAGGGACTGTGAAAATGAAGACCTTAGGCCCACTGTAGGAGAGGATCAAGTTTGAGACCATCTTAAGAACCTGAATGTGCACAAGTCTATGGGACCTGATGAAATCCATCCACGGGTCCTGAAGGAGCTGGCTAATGAAGTTGCTAAACCACTGTCCATCATATTTGAAAAATCCTGGCAGTCAGGTGAAGTTCCCGATGACTGGAAGAAGGGTAATATAAACCCCATTTTCAAGAAGGGGAAGATGGAAGACCCAGGGAACTACAGACCAGTCAGCCTCACCTCTGTGCCTGGCAAGATCTTGGAACAGTTTCTCCTGGAAAACATGCTAAGGCACATGAAAAACAACGAGGTGGTTGGTGACAGCCAACATGGCTTCACTCAGGGGAAATCCTGCCTGACCAATTTGGTGGCCTTCTATGATGGAGCCACGGAACTGATGGACAGGGGCAGAGCAGTTGACGTCATCTACCTGGACTTGTGCAAAGCGTTCGACACTGTCCTGCATGACATCCTTGTCTCTAAATTGGAGAGACATCAATTTGATAGATGGACCACTCGGTGGATCAAAAACTGGCTCGATGGCCGCACGCAAAGAGTTGTGGTAAATGGCTCGATGTCCAGTTGGAAACCTGTAACGAGTGGTGTCCCTCAGGGATCGGTGTTGGGACCGGTCCTGTTCAACATCTTTGTCGGTGACATGGACAGTGGGATTGAGTGCACCCTCAGCAAGTTTGCCGACGACACCAAGCTGTGTGGTTTGGTTGATACGCTGGAGGGAAGGGATGCCATCCAGAGGGACCTTGACACGCTTGTGAGGTGGGCCGATGCCAACCTTATGAAGTTTAACCAAGCCAAGTGCAAGGTCCTACCCCTGGGTCGGGGCAACCCCAGGCACTGCTACAGGCTGGGCAGAGAAGAGATTCAGAGCAGCCCTGTAGAAAAGGACTTGGGGGTGTTGGTTGACGAGAAGCTTAACATGAGCCGGCAGTGTGCGCTTGCAGCCCAGAAAGCCAACCGCATCCTGGGCTGCATCAAAAGAAGCGTGACCAGCAGGTCGAAGGAGGTGATCCTGCCCCTCTATTCTGCTCTTGTGAGACCCCACTTGGAGTACTGTGTACAGTTCTGGTGTCCTCAACATAAAAAGGACATGGAGCTGTTGGAGCGAGTCCAGAGGAGGGCCACGAGGATGATAAGAGGGCTGGAGCACCTCCCATATGAAGACAGGCTGAGAGAGTTGGGGCTGTTCAGCCTGGAGAAGAGAAGGCTGCGTGGAGACCTCATAGCAGCCTTCCAGTATCTGAAGGGGGTCTACAAGGATGCTGGGGAAGGACTCTTCATTAGGGACTGTAGTGGTAGGACAAGGGGTAATGGGTTCAAACTTAAACAGGGGAAGTTTAGATTAGATATAAGGAAGAAGTTCTTTACAGTGAGGGTGGTGAAGCACTGGAATGGGTTGCCCAGGGAGGTTGTGGATGCTCCATCCCTGGTGGTGTTCAAGGCCAGGTTGGACAGAGCCTTGAGCCACGTGGTTTAGGGCAAGGTGTCCCTGCCCATGGCAGGGGTGTTGGAACTAGATGATCTTAAGGTCCTTTCCAACCCTTACGATTCTATGATTCTATGAATGTTGCAGACAAGTAAAGGGTTCTTACCACTCATAAGGTGTTATGGTAATCCTTTGTGGACTTCTTTTAATTAATAAATCAGAGATGTTTCATAAGTCATTTATTAAGGGTTAGTGATGTATCTTCTCTCTTTGGCATCATTCCCAGCCTAAATCAAGCCTGCTTCATCTCATATGGATATGAAAGACAAACTGTACAGATTGAAAACATCTGTATATTGAGTGAATCAACCACATGGCAGAAGTGTCATGCAGATATTTCCTTAAAACTGTCTCCTTTTGTTTGACTTTAGAGGAACAGCACAAATAAATACAGTAGGTTCTGTTTAAACAAAGAGGACTCTGATCAATAGAGGTTTGTATAGCTCATGACCTTCAACTATAAACAAAAAATTGGGGTAAACCCCAGACGTCTCGGGTCAATTGCTATCTTATTTACTTTATTACGCCACTAATGTTCTAATCTGTCTTGCATATAAAATGCTTTTTACAAACTGTCTTGCTTTGCTTCTCCATTTTCACCGGAGATAAAAAGGGAAGGTTGCGTTTGTTATTCAGAGCAACATGTGAACGTGCTGCGAATTTTGAGTGTTGGTGTAAGCAGAGAACTCAGACCAATTAGTTCAGGCAAATTTCAAATTCCAGTAAATTTTGGTTGAGGTCTCTGATAGCTTTCTGTGGTTTTCAAGGGGTTTCAAGCATCCGAAAAGAAAATCAAAATGGTTTGTGGCTCATCCTAACAAGACCTGTGCACAAGAAACAGGACAGAGGCAGTGCTAGATAGATAGAAAGTGGTCACTTTGTTCTGGCTGCAAGCAGGGGTTATCCTTTCAGCACTGACACTTGAAAACATTTGCAAATATCTGCTAAGGACTGACCCTAGCTGTGAGTTTTTATTATTATTATTTTTGTTACTGTCTCCCAGCAAGATTAAGTAATTCCAAGTACTGAGGGGATGACACTCCTGCATGTGTTCTGCCCTCATATCTCCAAATAGGTAACTTAAATTGTAATTACGTTTTCTTGGCTCATTTTCTAGAAGGGAGAGAGTATTACCGTAACCTGTTTCTGTCTGTCTTTATCTTCCCTGTCTAACTTTTAATCCTTTTGACCAATTTTAACAAAGAAGGGAATGCCACAGGGAAAATGTGCCTATACAGGTTTATGAAAATAGACAGCAAGGTAGAGGAGAAAGACCCCAGTCACACCTTTCCCAATGGATGAAATTACAGCAGGAGCCCTCACAAGGCATTAGAGGAGCCAGTCAAGACAGACAAAGCCATGAAAAGCCAAATTTATTAGCCCTGCTGCTCAGTTATTCAGATGTTTTTCTTTACTGGGGGCATTCCTGTTCCCATTGACTCCAACATTTTCAACTTCAGTGTTATCTCGGAAATACTCCACTTCTGCTTCAAGTGCATTTTCTTGTGGAATTCAAATACTTTGGTGGGTAACAGAGTAGTAAGTCCCACTGGGCACGTGTCTTTCCTCAGAGCTTTGAGAGATATGGAGAGATATTTCTGGAGGTTGTTTGGTTTTCAATTTATGTAATTTTTTCAGTTAAAAAGAAAAGAGTGCCCAGGCTGCTTGCCTATCTGCATTATCATTCCATTAGACAGATGACTTTTGATCCATGAGGCAGCTTCTCAGCTGCATACCTTACTGGAAGAAAATCTTACAGACATTTAGGCTTTGCAACTGAACAGTTGTGCACTTGTCTTGCTTCCAACATTTCTTCACGGTCCTCATTTAGGCCCAGAAACTAGAGCTGCAAGTTCTAGTCTCAGCAGGAATGTCTCCCCCATCACTAAATAATTGAGTTAGTCCTGCAATCCTCAGCCCAGCAGTCAGAGACACTACCTCATAGCTGGTGGGTCGCTGGCAGCAGGTTTGACAAAACCCTTCAGGGATGGCTAGTGGAGGCTCTTTCCTGGCAGGTCCCAGCTTGGTTTGTTAGGTCAGCGGGTAGATAGATGGGGCTAACCATGCCCTGCCCATGCCAAGCCACACTAGCCAAGAATGATTATGTTTGGCTGTATCTTCTGGCACAGCATTAGAAGTACTGAAGAAGAGGCTGTGGTCCTTTGCTGAATAAGGGAAGAAAATTTAGGTATTGGAGTCCTTGGGAGATGCTGTTTTAGTGCCCTCTAGGCAAAGATTAAAGCTTAAAATGTGGAAAATACAGAAAATACTGTCCTGAGCACACCAAAGCAAAGCGAATCAAAGCAAAGGGTTGGGAAAGTTGAAAGACTTTTTGTGGGAATCCAGAGAGGACGCCTTCAACACCGGAGCAGGGGGGAAGCACAGTGTCCAGGAGCCTCAGTTCTGAGCGGCAAGAGCCACCGAGGAAGCCTCAAGTCCTCAACAGGACTTGCCCAGGAGCCGGCAGCTCAGCTGATGCGAGCAGCTGACTCACAGGGGGCAGTGCCAGGAGTGACGGCACCAGCCCTCAGTGGGTGAAAACCCACCCCAGGGAGCGCAAACAGTTAGGGTGAGGTATGGCAGTTTGCGCAGGCAACGAGTAGGATGGTGAGTACTAGCCTCAGGACTAGGGCCCGTTCTAGGAGCTTTGCTCTGGCTGCCCTGGTGGTGGCCAGTGTAGGCACCCAGGCAGAGCCGATGAGAGGGGAGGCTGCAGCACAGACCTCAGAGTGTAGACAGTGCCTTGGCTGGCCTCTTGAGGCAAGGGTACAAAAAGGGCAGGGCCGCACTTGGTGCGCCCTGGTGGAGGTTCTCCTGCAGCAGGTGGCTGAGCTGTGGGAGGCTGTTGGTAAGCTAAAAGATGACAGGGAAGCTGAGAGGAAGCTGGGCTGCTTGCTCCAGGCCCAAACTGTGCAGGGGCCACAAGCGTCCACCATAGCGCATACAGGAAAGAAGGAGGGCACTAACCCAGGAAGCTGGGATATAGTAATCAAAAAAAAAACCAAAACCCAACAAAAAAGAGGAAGAGGACAATTAACAGCAAGGAGTCTCCTCCTAAATCTGACATTCCCACCCAGAACTGCTTTGCAGCTCTGCAGGGGGTTAACAAGGAAACACTCACCACACCTAATGAACATCCTGCTGATGCACCAGTAAAGAGGATCACTACTGGTGCCTCCAGGAAAAAGCAGCAGGTCATAGGAGTAGGGGACTCTACTTTGAAAGGCACAGAGGCACCCATCTGTTGGCCTGACCCAGTCTCGAGGGAGGTGTGTTGCCTGCCAGGGGCTCGGATCAGGGATGTTGCTGAGAGGCTGCCTGGTCTAGTAAGTCCTGCTGACTATTACCCCCTTCTAGTGGTCCATGTGGGTGCTAGAGATATAGATAGCAGTAGCCTGGAGAACATTAAGAAGGACTACAGAGCCCTGGGAGAGGTGGTTAGGGGCTCTGGAGCTCAGATAGATTTTTCATCAATCATCCAGGACAAAGGGGAGGACCTTAGAAAAGCTAGGTGCATTTGGCAGGTTAACAAATGGTTAGGACAGTGGTGCCATAGTCAGGGGTTCGAGTATTAAGAACATGGGACTCAATTTGGGAGGCTGGGCCTACTGGAGGCTGGTGGAGCTGGTCTGACAAAGAAGGGGAAGAGCTGTTTTAGTAGGAGGCTTGCCAGGCTGGTCAAGAAAGCTTTAAACTAGATATGGTGGGGGAGGAGGGCATTGATCCATCCCAACACTCCTGGTCAGTTGCCAGCACCTGTAATAAGTGCTTGGAGCAATGTAGAGATATTTCAGCTGCTCCAGCCATTGAGTTGGCTTCATTTGGAGCTAGGCTCAGATTCCTCTATACAAATGCCTGTAGTATGGGGAACAAGCAAGAGGAATTAGAGATGTGTGCAAGGCTACACAGGTATGATCCTTCATCTAAATAATTTTCTTATGTGTTGGGCTGCAAACTTCTCATATAATTCCTGTCCTTTAATGGTAAAAATAAAATTAAGTAAAGACTATGGAACTATTTTAACATTTCAGTAGTATGCTTCATCTTGAGCATCCCAAAGTGTGTCAATGAAGTGTAAATCTGAGGGAATCATGGAAATAGAGAATAGGATGTAGAATTAATGCTTAATAGGGAGATTGTCGTCACAGGGCTCTATGGCAAATATATAACCTCATTTTTAAGTCTATGAACTACTGTATGGAGATTCAAGTATTTTTTATATGAAATACATAATTGTATTACTTTGATAGTTGAATATTCTCTTGTAGGTCTTATTTCCTCATATCTGTTCACTGAGGATAAATCCACATTTCTCCTTTGTGAAGAATTATGCTGAGATCTGCCCAATGAAAATGACATTCTAGGAGCAAGAATCACCAAAGACCTTTGCTTTTAGACTTTCCTTTAAGAGGTCCACAACATAATGAGCAAAATGGAATTAAGTGTATTAAACTTTGGAAGATGAAAGGTAATCATGTCTGAACCAATGCTGCCTATGGTTAGACCACAAGCTCTTATGACAGATTTATGATTAGTCTGTGTGTGTATCTCAACACTTCATAGGAAGACATTTTCATAGGTCATATGTTATTGGGGGGTGGTGTGTCAAAACAAAAAACCAAACCGTCCTGGGTTCAGCTCTAACAATTATTTTTTCTCCTTCTTAGTAGCTGGTGCAGTGCCGTGTTTTCGACTTTAGTCTGAGAACAACACTGATAACACACCGATGTTTTTAGTAGTTGCTAAGTAATGTTTACTCTGATCAAGGACTTTTTCAGTCTCATACTCTGCCAGTGAGGAGGAGCACGGGAAGCCGGGAGGAAGCAGAGGCAGGACTCCTGACCCAAACTAGCCAAAGGGGTATTCCATACCACAGCACATCATGCCCAGTATATAAACTGGGGGGAGTTACTCAGAGGCCCAGATCGCTGCTCAGGTCAGGCTGGTTATCGGTCGGCGGGTGGTGAGCAATTGTACTGTGCATCACTTGTGTTTATTGTTTTCTTTTCCTTTTCCCCTTTTTTATATACTCTCCCCTTGTTATTTCACTAATCATTATTATCATTGGTGGTAGCAGTAGTGGTTTTGTATTATACCTTACTTGCGGGACTGCTCTTATCTCAACCCGTGGGAGTTACATTCTTCCCATTCTCCTCCCCATCCCTCGGGGAGCGGGGGGAGGAAGAAGGGGGGGAGTGAGCGAGCGGCTGTGTGGTTCTGAGTTACCGGCTGGGCTCAAACCACGACAGTTCTTTTTGGCGCCCAACGTGGGGCACGAAGGGTTGAGATAACGACAGATCTGACCAGAGTGTGTCTAATCATATTTGTGATAAGCATTCATTGTTACTACTCGTCACAATGGTGATTTATTGGCTCTCAGAATTGTTGCACTTGATCTCAGAGTTTCAGCATGTTGTACCTTACTTACAGCCAATATTTGCTGTTTTAGTGTTTATTGACTGGGGGGCCTGGGCTAAGGTTCTTGTTTCACTGTACTTCATGGTAATGACTTGTAATACAATAGACTCCTTGATAACGAAACTGGTCTGGTTTGTGCTTCCGGTGTGGCCATCACCTCTATACATTGGGAGGTATATAATGAAATATTTTAGCAATTGCATATCTTTTTTTTTTTCCTTGGAGTGTCAACCAACGAAGGAGGCATTCTCTTTCACCCCCCGTTCCCCCACCAGGCTATTTGCAGCAGCATTTGAGAGTTCTGATGGTTTTGGATGGCCTTTGAATACCCTTGAGACCTGCCTGCTGATTGTGCTGGGGATCAGCAGGTTGGCACACATACGGAGTGTGTTTTACCCATGGCCATCCCGCTCTGGGAACACTCTATTTCGTCTGATCTCGAAAGTTAAGCAGTATTGGGTTAGAGCCTGGTCCAGGGTTAGACGATGATATAGGAGGACCACCAGGAGATTTCCCCTGAGGCTGGACAGTCATGAGTGGCAGGGTGTGTGGGATAGTATGGGCAAGTATCTAGGCCAGTGGGCCCCTCCAGTGCTTTGGAACTTCACCACTGAACAAGTGCAACATCTGGAAAAACTAGTAAACCACTTAAATGAGGTGTACTGTTGTTCTGTTTATACCAGAGAGGGACAACTCACTGCAACGTGCTGGGGCTTGGCCTACGCCTACAGAGCCCTGCTCAACACTATCCAGCACCTTGAAAGGGAAAAAGATGTCTCTGGATCTGATGGCAAAGCAACAGACAACGCAGCTATGCCAACTACAAGCACAGCAGCTACTCAAACCCTGACAACAACAGACAACACAGCTACTCCAAGTACAGCAGCTACACCAACCCCAGTGACAAGCACAGTAGCTACACAAACCCCAACAGCAACAGACAATGCAGCTGTTGGTGTTACTCAACTCCCAAGCACAACAGCTGCACCAACCCCAGCAACAGACACTGCAGCCACTCCAACCCTAGTGGCCAACACTGCAGCCACTCCAACCACAGTGACAAACACTGCAGCTAAACCAAATGGCCAGTTTGTGACAATATCTGTTGCCCCTGTAAGCAAAAGCAAATGAGAGGCACAAAGAGCAACCCGTGAATTGAAGAAAGATGAAGACCCAATGCCATTACTACACGGAACAGGATCTGAACAAGAGTTACTACTACGTGGATCAGAGGAAGAGGAAGAAGAAGAAGAGGTCACTTCTCGACCCCGGACCTCAACCGAGCTGCGGAATATGTGAAAAGATTTCACCCGCCTTCCAGGGGAGCACATTGTCACCTGGTTGCTCTGATGCTGGGACAATGGGGCCGACGGTCATGAACTAGAAGGTAGGGAAGCCAAGCAGCTGGGATCACTTGCTAGGGAAGGAGGAATTGACAAAGCGATTGCAAGAGAGAAGAGAGCCCTCAGTCTTTGGAGGCGGCTCCTGGCAGCTGTGAAGGAAAGGTTTCCCTACAAGGACGATATTATGAGTCGCTCAGCCAACTGGACCACGATAGAGAAAGGCATCCAGTCCCTGAGGGAATCAGCCATTATAGAGATGATCTATCGTAGGCCGGATGCCAGGAATGCATCCGTAGATCCAGATGAAGTCGAATGTGCACGACCCATGTGGCGGAAACTTACACGGAGTGCACCATCATCATATGCCCACACATTGGCATCAATGACCTGGAATGACGGAGTATCACCAACAGTGGATTACCTGATTCGTCAACTCCGAGAGTTCGAAGACAATCTCACCCCTTCCATCATTTCAGCTGTGGAAAAACTGTCCCAGGAGTTCAAACTATTGAGAGATGATTTATCCGATCTATCCAGCTCCCCACGTGTACCAACCCATGTCTCAGCTATTAACAGAAGGCGCCCTACTGCTCGAGAAAGAAAATATAGGAGGTACACGCCACGGGCCACCCTATGGTTTTACCTGCAGGATCACAGAGAAAACATGAGAAAGTGGGATGGAAAACCTACCTCAGTTCTGGAGCAAAGGGTGCATGAACTGAAGAGGAGAACGATGGTCAAGGATGATCCTCCCAGGAAAGCTGCTGCTCCAGTCTCTGGTGAGCAGTTTCCCAGATGGAGTGAAAGAGCTGATTTTACTCCAGCTCCTGTGATAAGGAATACTAATCCCTTTCTAGAAGACATAAGTGGAGAATCTTATGATCACTATTAGAAGGGCCCTGCCTCCAGCCAGGTGGAGGAGAGGGATAATCGGGTTTACTGGACTGTGTGGATCAGATGGCCTGGCACATCAGTCCCACAGAAGTATAAGGCTCTAGTAGATACCAGTGCACAGTTTACCCTGATGCCATCAAGGTATCAAGGGGTGGAACCCATTTATATTTCTGGAGTGACAGGAGGATCCTAAGAGTTGACTGTATTGGAAGCTGAAATCAGCCTGACTGGGAGGAAGTGGCAAAAGCACCCCATTGTGACTGGTCCAGGGGCTCCATGCATCCTTGGCATAGACTATCTCAGGAGAGGGTACTTCAAAGACCCAAAAGGGTATAGATGGGCTTTTGGTATCGCTGCCTTGGAGACAGAGGAAATTAAGCAGCTGTCCACCTTCCCTGGTCTCTCAGAGGATCCTTCTGTTGTGGGGTTGCTGCTGCTCCAGTCTCTGGTGAGCAGTTTCCCAGATGGAGTGGAAGAGCTGTTTTTACTCCAGCTCCTGTGATAAGGGAAAAAAGAAAGGCGCGGGCCCCTCTCTCGGGGCGAACCCATTCCAGGGCGCCCGGCCCTTCACAAAGAAAAGAGAACTCTCCCCGGGGCTCCCGCCGGCTTCTCCGGGATCGGTTGCGTCACCGCACTGGGCGCCTCGCGGCGCCCGTCTCCGCCACTCCGGATTCGGGGATCTGAACCCGACTCCCTTTCGATCGGCTGAGGGCAACGGAGGCCATCGCCCGCCCTTTCGGGCATATATTTAATACATAGCATAGGCATTTACTCAATACTTACTCCATCTAAGAGACACGATGGTGCCTCTATCACACTCATCTGTGGAACTGACACAGCAGATTAAGAGACTTTCCCAAGATTACGTGAGAAGGATGTATCTGAACCAGGAGTTGAACCAAGCTGCCCCCAAACTCAGCCTAGGAAGTTCCTCACACAACTAACCCTTATATATTGTTTCTGGTCTGCTTTTCTCAACATCCCTTTCTCCTAACTAACTACTACAGCTCTTGACAAACATTAGATGTGTGTTATGCACAGTATTGGGCTTGTACTAGATATAGGAATATTAGAAGCAGCTACTGGCTTGGAAGCAATTGGGGGAAAAAAGGACACAGCTTTTTTCTCAGACGGTTTACAGGGCGTTGCATGCTGAGTCTATTCTTACTGTATTATTCGGCAAACAATCTTGCATCACCTCAAAGAAGAAGCTGCTGATCTAATGCAACTAATAGACAATCTATCTCATTCAATCAGTTTCTTCCTTATTTAAATATGAAAAACACAGAAGTGAGTTTAAACCCACCGTGCCAATAGTAACATCTCTCGATTTTAGCAGGGAGCAGTGTAGCTTGGCAAATAAAAAAAAAAAAAGAAAAAGGAAAAAAAAATCAGAATTGATTTGTTTTTTCCTTCTACTCCAGCTCAGTCAGAAGGCAGAAATTCATCACACTGCTTAGTTTAAAAAAATTCAGAATTGAAGGCCAGTGCTCAGAAGCATGGGCTGAAAAGACTGGTCCCTGCTATAAAGCCTTGTCCCTACACAGTTTACAGCCAGTCCTATAGTTAACCAGAGAAAAAGCCTATGAAGTTAGAAGATATTCTGCCCCATTTCAGGTTGTGTTTGAAGAAGGGGCTATACACAGTCACATGTAGGTTCAATTATTAATTTTCTGGGAGGTGTTTGAGTCAGGGAGAGCAGGCTCAGCACATACCATAAAAATACTTCTGCTCCTTACTCTCAAGATCTGCACTACAGGTCAAACAAGCTACACTCAGTCATGGGACATTAAGTCCCTGGATCTTGAACTCCAGCTGACTTCCTCACCCAAGCTTTTGGGCTAAACAAGCATCTCCCTAGCCTAGATGCTAAATGAAGAAGTCAGTGGGTCAGGCTTCTCTTAACCCCGCTGCCAAGAGAGATCCTCTCAGGACAGCTTTTGCACAGCCCAAACCCTCCCTAGACGCTATTCAAGCAAGGAATCAGTTAAATGCAGTTTTTTTCCACCTCCTTCCCTACCATAAAAATCTAACTCCCTCCAGTGCTAAACCCAGTACTAGAGACACAGACCTTTTCTAGCTGACTGGGGGGAATTAATTCTGTGCAGCCCCGCTCCCCACATGGTGCAGGCAGCCAGTGCACGCAGTTGGGAGCCCTTGGCTCAGCCCTCTTTAACCTTCTCCCTCATGGCAGCAGCCCACAGCAAGCCCCATCTGGGGGCACAGAGGAGGAATTGGGGTGCTCAGATTGGGAAAACACCTGCTTGGCTGCCTCGGACTGGTTAAGCATGTAATCGGGGGTGCTAAGCATGGGGTGTGCATGTACACTGTTTCTCCTAGGGCAGAGCTCGAGATTGCCTAGCCCAACCATGTCCCCAGCTCTGCTCATGGCCACTCTGGAGCATGAGAAGTTTTGAATTTGCATCTGGGTGGGAGCCTGAACCCCTTGCAAAGCCAAAAGCCCAAAGATCAAGAGGTTCACAGGATGGATGAGAACTGGAAATACCCAAAACTGAAGGTGGATGGTTAAAAACAGGTCTCTGAGGAAGGGTGGTAAAATACTGGCACAGGTTGCCCATAGAGGTGGTAGATGCACCATCCCTGGAGACATTCAGTGCTAGGTTGGATATGGTTCTGGGCAACCTGATCTAGTTGAAGATGTCCCTGCTCATTGCAGGGGGGTTGGACTAGATGACCTTTGAAGGTCCCTTCCAACCCAAACTATTCTATTATTCTATAAAACAGGATAGTCGTGATCTCCACATTGCGTTCCTGAAAGTCTTGTACTCTGCTCCGTTCCTTGGAGGAACAGTTTTGGGTGCCCCTGCCAGGGAGCAACCAGCATCTGCACATCAAGTGTTCTCTGTGTGAAAATGTCAGACAAAATAGGGGGAATCACAAATGAAGTCAAGTGAAATATGGTGATTTGCTCCAATTCATAAACCAAGTCAAGAGCAAAACCAGCCCAGAGCCCAAATCCATTGAGTCCCAGCCTTATTCATCAGCTTATACCATCCCAGCTATGCAGTGTACAACCGTATGGAATAGACCTTTTTGGAGATACAAACTACTCAAAACAACAAAAATAAAAGAACAAAAAAAAAAAGAACAAAAAAGAAAAGCAGACTGTTTTATTGATAGCACTTGAAAAGAAAGCTTCTTCAGCAAGACTATTTTAAAGTCAATTACTCATTTAAATATGGGGCAAGAATGGGGGAGAGAGGGAGCCACGGTCACTAGCCCCTTTTTAGGTTTTAAACCAAACAAGATACAACAAACTTGGGACAATCCTGGGTAAACCATACAAGATGGCAGCACTTATCATCCTAAAACAACATCATTTTTCTGAGTTTTTTCAATCAAAAATACTGGCAAGGCCACCCTGGAATTTGCTACCATTTTTCCTTACCCAAAACTATTTTTCAACACAAGTATTGAGTTTGCATATTAATACACCACTAAAAACAGGATGAAGAGATTGGAATGTTGGAGTTACTGAGTTTTTGGGGATTTTCTAAGAAATTCTGTTCCATGGGTTTTCTTTTTTTTCCTTTCTTTTCCTTTTTCTCATTAAGTGACAGTTTCAAATTAATAGAAAGAGGATGCAGCATTTCTTGGGTTTTATTTTATGGGTTTTCCCAGCATATAGAATCTTTTTAAACATGAGAAGCTGTGAGTAAGATGTTATTATATGCATCTTTTAAGTTAACCATTCTTTATATCTTCTTCAAAAAAAAAGATTTACCACATTTATGTCTGAGAAATGTTTATTTGGAAGATTTACTCCAACTCTACTTATTTCCTTCACAGAGATGTCAACTGGAAACTATACTAGCATTTTTTCTAATTAAAATTAGGGTGGCGCAGAAAGCAATCATTGCTTGTTGCTTTTCTAGATCATGGAAGCTTTCCATAAATCAGACTTGACAGGTTCAAAACGTTATTTTCTGAGCTTTGTTCCTTTGCCAATAAGGCCATTTTTGGGGTGGTGACAGAAAGCTTGGCCTGTAATGCCAGTGAGCTCATTGGCATATCTGAGAGATCACAGGAACCCACATTTCCAAAGTGTCTACTAAACTGAAATACAGCTATTTGGGGAAGAGGTGAAGGGGGAAAGGAACAAGGGGAGGATTTCTAAACACCAAATTGGCAGAAGGTGATGCTCCAGGTCTCCCAGGAGCTGCTGAGTGAGCACTACTGGAGAGCACGAGGCATGGGTGACCTGAAAAAAGTGAAAGCAGCCAAAATCAGCAGCCACAGTATGAAAATATGAAGAAAATGTGTACGTGACCCTGCTCACCTCTCCTTAAAATACATGTCATAACAGGAAGCATTACTGGGCTGCCACGAGCATTAACAAATGTTTCTAAAAGCTTCATTAGCAGTACTTGGCCTATATACATTGCCAGCCATAGATGGTATCCATAATAAAGCTGTGGAAACATCCACCAAATCTAGCACCTCAGCCAGGCCCACATGAAATTTAAGTACACAGTTTACTTTTCTCCTTCCCCACTAACCTAAAGTACTAGGGTAAGAAATGTGCTACCTCCCAAAATGGATTTCTCCAAATACAGCTAAAAAAATTACATTCAACTGACAGAAAATAAAGGCAAAACTAGTTTTATGTAAGACTTGCCTGCTGTAAAAAAAAAATAAAAATCAGTTTTGGTTCAGGAAAGACATTTTAATTACATGGGAAAAATTATATGAAGTTGTTACTAAGCGATAACTGGGGAAGCAGGTTTTGGGATTCAAATTCGTGTGACTTTGGGATTTTGTCTGGGTACATGTTTAGTGTTTCTGTGTGTCAGAACTGGTAAGACATGCTGAATGTAACATTTATCTCCTCTCTGTGCTGCAATGCAGTGTTGATCTGAAATTTCCCAGGAGGATGACACCAAGGCAACAAGGAAGGCTAATACCTGCTCACACAGACTGCCCCTTCCCAAACTGCCCTGCACTTGGGGCAAAGACATAATTTGATTCTGAATTATTGTAGGAAACAGAGCAATCATGTTCCCCAGGTAAAGAAGCAAACCATGGATGAAGAGTGACCACAGCCTGGAGATAATGGAAAAAAAGAGGGAAAGTTATGTGAGCTCCTGAGGTCAATGCAGGGTGACAAGACCACAAAAGCTGATGCCTATGGGGGCTGACAGGAAAAGGTGGAGCCACCAGCATGGAGGACTCTCAATTTGGCAACTTCCAAGAATCCAGCTGGTCTGTGGGAACCGTGTGACAAGCTAGCCAACTCTGAGTTAAACCTAGACTTGCTTCTCCAGACCTTGTTCTGGACCACTGATCTAAGTGATAAACGTGAGTGGGTCTAACCAGCAGCCTTGGCATTGCCCTTCAGTTCTACAAAGGCTGTCACGCCACCTCCATTGCACAGTGCCACCCACAACACCCCCCTACAGATGTCCTTAGGAGCTGAGCTCCATGGATGAGGGTTTACACATTTTTCTGTTTCAAAGGCTAACTGAGCTCAGCAGTGGAGAAGGGGTTATCACCAAATCAGACTGCAACATCAGGCTAAGGCAACACAGACATACCCATCCTCTGTTTGACACACCTGGCTCAGCCACACAAGGAAAGGGGAGAGGAGTATGCCTCTTTTTCCTAAGTAGAGTGTGCAAGGAAGCAGAAAGGGCTGAGGAAGAGGCAGACTGACCCTATCAGATGGGGCTGGGACAGGCCAGACTGCCATGAATCAAGAGCCTGTAGGAAGATTACAGACATCAGTTTCTTTTTGTGCCTCATTTTGTATCCACTTGAAGAGCCTTTGTTGCTCAACCTCTTGAACATCCATTTATTCCTCCTCCCCCCCCCCCCCCCCGCAGCTGTCAAACCACAGAGCAAGCTCATGTCTGAATTACATCTCAGCCCTAGGAAAGATGATTTCTTCAGTTCTCCTTCAAGGTCACTTGTGGGGTAAAATATGTTATTCATCTCTCAGTCTTGCTAACAGAAAATCTGACTGAGTGACATGTGGAAACTGGGAAATGAAAATAAACACATTTAAAGGGCTTGGGGGGAGACAGAATCCTGACCTGCACATTACCAACAGGACAATGCTGAACAAAATTTGGGATTTGCATCTTGATGGGTACGGTAAATTTGAACTCTGCATGACTCCAGAGCATCTGCTAAGCAAATAGAGCCACTCTTATTACAGATGTATGGCACAGAGTCAGTGTAAGATCTGGGAACCAGCAAGCTCATTGCATTTGTGAATAGCATGTTTGGAGTTTTCTGTTCTTTTGCTCAAATTTTTTTTTTACTAATTAGAATGGAGCATGGTCTTGCAGAAATTAACATGTTTAAATGGTGTTTCAGCCCTTCTTTAACGTGCTGTCACAGGATGAACTTCTACAGCCTCTGTGTTCCCAGCTCTGCCTCTCCTCACTCTTCAGCCACACATTTCCAGCTCCCCTTGCCCAAAGCTGGCCAGGTACAGATGTGAAGCCCACCCTGAGCCCCTGAGGAGGGGGGGACACAGCCCTGATAGCCCAACAGAAGCCCTTTCACCTGCTTGATGACTCCTTTCCAGGACAGCGTGGGCACGAGTTTCAGTGCAGTCTCAGTTATTCCTACCAGGGATCTGCACTTTGTCAGCACAGCCTGGGGACACATCAGCAAAGCTCAGATGGTTGTCTTGGGTATCCAATACCTTAAAAGATGGTGTTCATGTTATCCATGTTGTGTGCTAATATCAGGGTGGTTGTAGGCAAAATTGTTGTATGTTCTAGACATTCAGGACTGCTTTTTCCTGCATGTAGCAGCTGAAATCAGACCCCATGGTAGCGTTGTAGCCCTACTCCAATGACTCTCATCTGTACAGTCATGTTTGCCATTCCAGCCATGGTAAAGAGTTCCCTCACTGTCTCACCAATGCTTCAGCACACCCACTTCTTTCCTAAGATTTGGCTAAAGATCAGAGCAACTTGGTTATAATAGCATTTGGCAGTACAAGTCTACCAAGCAACCTGGCCTGAACAGCTGAAAGGAGAGCAATGAAGCAAAGTATGAGAGATGATTAAAAAAGACTTGAGACTCCAGAAGGAAATTTCTGGGCATCCCTTACAAACACCATATCCTTGGATTTCTATTTTTGCCTTATTCCTCTGTTCCTCTGTGTAACACTTTTGTTTTCACTTTCCCTTTTTTTTCTTTTCTCTTACAATTAGCAAGGGAGAAGGGTGAATCGCGAAGTCAGGTTACAAGCATCTGCCTGAGCCTGTGCGTGTGCGTGCAGGCACATGGGCATGGAAGAGCAACCAGCAGCATTGCCAATGAGAAGAGCTGGAGCCAGGCTAGTGAAAAGAAGTAAATCTGGGGATAGTGAGTTATAGGGAAGTGAGTGAGAAAAGTAGAAAAGTTATCACAACAGTTTCTATTAGCCAGCTGGCATAGCTGCTCTGCTAGTGAAAACATAGAGGCTTTCAGTGCAGTGTATTTTGGGAGGTATTACAACTAAATTCAATTATAAAACATCACACAAAAAGGTATTTTAGCATTTTCTATGGGAGCACTGATGCTGGAACTGAAGTGCTTTCGAGCTGGAAGCAAAACCTTGTCCTGGGTTCAGCTACAGCAGTCATTTTTCTCCTTCTTAGTAGCTGGTGCAGTGCTGCGTTTTTTAAATTTCAGCCTGGGAACAACGCTGATAACACTGATGCTTTTAGTTGTTGCTAAGTAATGTTTATTCCAACCAAGGACTTTCTCAGCCTCATGCTTTGCCAGGGAGGAGGGGAAGCCGGGAGGAAGCAGAGACAGGACACCTGACCCAAACTAGCCAAAGGGGTAGTCCATACCACAGCACGTCATGCCCAGTATATAAACCGGGGGGAGTTACCTGGAAGGCCCAGATCACTGCTCGGGTCGGGCTCGGTATCGGTCGGCGGGTGGTGAGCAATTGTATCCTCTCCCCTTGTTATTTCACTAATCATTATTATCATTGGTGGTAGCAGTAGTGGTTTTTTATTATACCTTAGTTGCGGGACTGCTCTTATCTCAACCCGTGGGAGTTACATCCTTCCGATTCTCCTCTCCATCCCTCCGGGAGCGGGGGGAGGAAGAAGGGGGGGAGTGAGCGAGCGGCTGTGTGGTTCTGAGTTACCGGCTGGGCTCAAACCATGACAGTTCTTTTTGGCGCCCAACGTGGGGCTCGAAAGGTTGAGATAACGACAGATCTAACCAGAGTGTGTCTAATCATATTTGTGATAAGCATTCATTGTTACTACTCGTCACAATGGTGATTATTTGGCTCTCAGACTTGTTGCGCTTCATCTCAGAGTTTCAGCGTGTTGTACATTACTTACAGCCACTATTTGCTGTTATAGTGTTTATCGGCTGGGGGGCCTGGGCTAAGGTTCTTGTTTCACTGTACTTCATGGTAATGACTTGTAATACAATAGACTCATTGATCATGAAACTGGTCTGGTTTGTGCTTCCGGTGTGGCCATCACCTCTATACATTGGGAGGTATATAATGAAATATTTTAGCAATTGCATATCTTTTTTTTATTCCTTGGAGTGTCAACCTACAAAGGAGGCATTCTCTTTCACCCCCCGTTCCCCCACCAGCCTATTTGCAACAGCATTTGAGAGTTCTGAAGGTTTTAGATGGCCTTTGAATACCCTTGAGACCTGCCTGCTGATTGTGCTGGGGATCAGCATGTTGGCACACATGCGGAGTGTGTTATACTCACGGCCATCCCGTCGTAGGAACATCCTATTTTGTTTAACCTCAAAAATTCAGCAGTATCAGGTTCGAATCTGGTATAGGATTAGACGACGATATAGGAGGACCACCAAGAGATTTTCCCTGAGGCTGGACAGTTATGAGTGGCAGGGTGTGTGGGATAGTATGGGCAAGTACCTAGGCCAGTGGGCCCCTCCAGTGCTTTGGAACTTCACCACTGAACAAGTGCAACATCCGGAAAAACTAGTAAAACACTTAAACGAGGTGTGCTGTCGTCCTGGTTATACCAGAGAGGGACAAATCATGGCAACGTGCTGGGGCTTGGCCTACGCCTACAGAGCCCTGCTCAACACTATCCAGCACCTTCAAAGGGAAAAAAATGTCTCTGGATCTGATGGCAAAGCAACAGACAATGCAGCTATGCCAACTAAAAGCACAGCAGCTACTCAAACCCTGACCACAACAGACAACACAGCTACTCCAAGTACAGCAGCTACATCAACCCCAGCAACAAGCACAACAGCTACTCAAACCCTGACCACAACAGACAACGCAACTACTCCAACTTCAAATAGAGCAGCTACACCAACCTCAGTGACAAGCACAACAGCTACTCAAACCCCAACAGCAACAGACAATGTGGCTACTCCAAGCGCCGCAGCCACACCAACCCCAGTGACAAGCACAGTAGCTACTCAAACCCCGACAGCAACAGACAATGTGGCTACTCCAAGCACCGCAGCCACACCAACCCCAGTGACAAGCACAGTAGCTACACAAACCCCAACAGCAACAGACAATGCAGCTGTTGGTGTTACTCAACTCCCAAGCACAACAGCTGCACCAACCCCAGCAATAGACATTGCAACCACTCCAATCCTAGTGGCAGACACTGCAGCCACTCCAACCACAGCGACAAACACTGCAGCTAAACCAAATGGCCAGTTTGTGACAATGTCTGTTGCACCTCTAAGCAAAAGCAAATGAGAGGCACAAAGAGCAACCCGCAAAGCGAAGAAACATGAAGACCCAATGCCACTACTACATGCAACAGCATCTGAACAAGAGTTACTACTACGTGGGTCAGAGGAAGAGGAAGAAGAAGAAGAGGTCACTTCTCGACCCCGGACCTCAACTGAGCTGTGGAATATGCGAAAAGATTTCACCCGCCTTCCAGGGGAGCACATTGTCACCTGGTTGCTCCGGTGCTGGGACAATGGGGCCAACGGTCACGAACTAGAAGGTAGGAAAGCCAAGCAGCTGGGATCACTTGCTAAGGAAGGAGGAATTGACAAAGCGATTGCAAGAGAGAAGAGAGTCCTCAGTCTTTGGAGGCGGCTCCTGGCAGCTGTGAAGGAAAGGTTTCCCTACACAGACAATATTACGAGTCGCTCAGCCAACTGGACCATGATAGAGAAAGGCATCCAGTCCCTGAGGGAATCAGCCATTCTAGAGATGATCTATCGTAGGCCGGATGCCAGGAACACATCCGTAGATCCAGATGAAGTCGAATGTACATGACCCATGTGGCGGAAACTTACACGGAGTGCGCCATCATCATATGCCCACACATTGGCATCAATGACCTGGAATGACGGAACACCACCAACAGTGGATTGCCTGATTCGTCAACTCCGAGAGTTCGAAGACAATCTCACCCCTTCCATCATTTCAGCTGTGGAAAAACTGTCCCAGGAGTTCAAACAATTGAGAGACGATTTATCCGATCTATCCAGCTCCCCACGCGTACCAACCCATGTCTCAGCTATTAACAGAAGGCGCCCTATTGCTCGAGAAAGAAAATATAGGAGGTACACGCCACGGGCCACCCTATGGTTTTACCTGCGGGATCACGGAGAAAACATGAGAAAGTGGGATGGAAAACCTACCTCAGCTCTGGAGCAACGGGTGCGTGAACTGAAGAGGAGAACAATGGTCAAGGATGATCCTCCCAGGAAAGCTGCTGCTCCAGTCTCTGGTGAGCAGTTTCCCAGATGGAGTGGAAGAGCTGATTTTACTCCAGCTCCTGTGATAAGGAATACTAATCCCTTTCTAGAAGACATAAGTGGAGAATTTTATGATCACTATTAGAGGGGCCCTGCCTCCAGCCAGGTGGAGGAGAGGAATAATCGGGTTTAATTAAACAAGAAATAGTTCATGCAGTAGCCCTTGGACCAGTCCGGGCCAGGCCAGATGTGAAAAATGTGCTCTATACCGCAGCTGGGGAGAATGGTCCTACCTGGAGCCTCTGGCAGAAAGCTCCAGGGGAGACTCGAGGTCGACCCCTTGGCTTTTGGAGTCGGGGATATAAAGGATCTGAGGCCAGCTATACTCTCACTGAAAAAGAGATACTGGCAGCCTATGAAGGGGCTCGAGCTGCTTCAGAAGTGATTGGAACTGAAGCGCAGCTCCTCCTGGCACCCCAGTTGCCTGTGCTGGGCTGGATGTTCAAAGGCAGGGTCTCCTCTACACATCATGCAACTGATGCTACATGGAGTAAGTGGGCTGCACTAATTGCACAACGAGCTCGAATAGGAAATCCCAGTCATCCAGGAATTCTAGAAGTCATCATGGACTGGCCAGAGGGCAAAGATTTTGGGATGTCACCAGAAGAGGAGGTGATGTGTGCTGAAGAGGCCCCACCATATAATGAACTGTCAGAGAGTGAAAAGCAATATGCCTTGTTTACTGATGGGTCCTGCTGTATTGTGGGAAAGCATTGGAGATGGAAGGCAGCTGTGTGGAGTCCCCTGGGACAAGTTGCAGAAACTGCTGAAGGAGAGGGTGAATTGAGTCAGTTTGCAGAGGTGAAAGCCATCCAGCTGGCCTTGGACATTGCTGAACGAGAAAAATGGCCAGTACTTTATCTCTATACTGACTCATGGATGGTGGCAATTGCCCTGTGGGGGTGGTTGCAGCAATGGAAGCAGAGCAACTGGCAATGCAGAAGTAAACCCATCTGGGCTGCTGCATTGTGGCAAGATATCGCTGCTCAGGTGCAGAACCTGGTGGTGAAGGTACGACACGTAGATGCTCATGTACCCAAGAGTCGGGCCACTGAGGAACACCAGAATAACCAGCAAGTGGATAAAGCTGCTAAGATTAAAGTGGCTCAGATGGACTTGGATTGGCAACATAAGGGTGAATTATTTTTAGCCCGGTGGGCCCATGACACCTCAGGCCATCAAGGCAGAGATGCAACATATAGATGGGCTCGTGATCGAGGGGTGGACTTAACAGTGGACACTATTGCCCAGGTTATGGAGGACGATGGCTGAAGTACAAGTATGGGGAGGCCTGGCAGATTGACTATATCACACTCCCACCGACCCTCCAAGGCAAGCACTATGTGCTTACCATGGTGGAAGCAACCACCGGCTGGCTGGAAACATACGCTGTGTCCCATGCCACTGCCTGGAACGCTATCCTGGGCCTTGAGAAACAAGTCTTGTGGCGACACGGCACCCCAGAGAGAATTGAGTCAGACAATGGGACTCATTTCCGGAACAACCTCATAGACACTTGGGCCAAAGAGCATGGCACTGAGTGGGTATATCACATCCCCTACCATGCACCAGCCTCTGGGAAAATCGAACGGTACAATGGGCTGTTAAAAACTACACTGAGAGCAATGGGTGGTGGGACTTTCAAACACTGGGATACACATTTACCAAAAGCCACCTGGTTGGTCAACACGAGGGGATCTGCCAACAGGGCTGGCCCAGCCCAATCAGAACTTTTACGTCCTGTAGAGGGGGATAAAGTTCCTGTGGTGCACATAAAGAATTTGTTGGGGAAGACAGTCTGGGTTATTCCTGCTTCAGGTAAAGGCAAACCCACTTGTGGGGTTGCTTTTGCTCAGGGACCTGGATCTTCTTGGTGGGTAATGCGGGAAGATGGGGAAGTCCGATGTGTACCTCAAGGGGATTTGATTTTGGGGGAAAACAGCCAATGAACTCAATTGTACGCTGTTGCCTGCTCTATAACACTTTTATAGCCCACCAGCTAGATATCTTCAGGTCGCCAGCAATTGACCCTGGCTTCCCTCCCATCATCACCTCAACAAAGAACGAATTTTGAGGAAACCAGACGAGCTCAGCAGTGACCAGACGAGTTTGGCAGTGTCATCAGCAGGCAACAATCCAACACTACATACCGTCCCTCCTGCCCTGAAAGACTATTACAAGATATGGAGCCTGACATCATGGACTGGATGAGTTCAGCAATTTTACAGGGATTGGTCCATGGACTAGGGAATGATATCTTTCTCTGTGTGTGGGTGTGGGTGTATATATATGTGCATATATGGGACAGGGGCGATGGTGTGTTGAGAGATGTGGGATCTGAGCATGACGTGAATGGTATGGAATAAGGGGTGGATACTGTCCTGGGTTCAGCTATAGCAGTCATTTTTCTCCTTCTTAGGAGAAGTGTTTTTTAACTTTCAGCCTGGGAACAATGCTGATAACACCGATGTTTTTAGTTGTTGCTAAGTAATGTTTATTTCAACCAAGGACTTTCTCAGTCTCATGCTTTGCCAGGGAGGAGGGGAATCCAGGAGGAAGCAGAGACAGGACACCTGACCCAAACTAGCCAAAGGGGTATTCCATACCACAGCACGTCATGCCCAGTATATAAACCAGGGGGCGTTACCCGGAAGGCCCAGATCACTGCTCCGGTTGGGCTGGGTATCAATCGGCAGGTGGTGAGCAATTGTATCCTCTCCCCTTGTTATTTCACTAATCATTATTATCATTGGTGGTAGCAGTAGTGGTTTTGTATTATACCTTAGTTGCAGGACTGCTCTTATCTCAACCCGTGGGAGTTACATTCTTCCGATTCTCCTCCCCATCCCTCCGGGAGCGGGGGGAGGAAGGGGGGGAGTGAGCGAGCGGCTGTGTGGTTCTGAGTTACTGGCTGGGCTCAAACCACGACAAACCTAAAGCCTTTGCCTCTAGTTATTCATGTAATAGCATGAGACAGGCTTGGGCTTCCCAGGAGATGGAGGATACTAGTGTCAAATCTAGGACAAGGAACTCCTCTTCAGGAACTCCCAAAGATCAATCAGTGATACAGGCTTTCTGAGGGACAAGACTTTGTTTGCAAAAATCCTATGGTTACAGATGTGCTGCCTGAAAAGCAGGTTTTGCAGTGCATTTTGTATCATAGTGGCCAGGTCCTGGACATACATCAAAGCCTTCACCTTATGTTTTGCAGTAGACATCAAGATGTGCTGCCTGCTCTGATCTGCGCAGCGCCAGCTCTGCCTTCACAGGGCAGGGTACCACACCTCGCACCACCCCAGTGATGTTAGCAGCATCGTGGGGAATAGCCCTTACTCTGAGTAACAGCCTGCTCAGTGATCAGTCCAAGGCAGAAAGCAAACCAGGCAGGTTTTCTACTGAATTATTTCTGTTCCTTGTAGGACTGGTCTGCTGCAGCATATTCACATGGAATTCATTAGCACATCCCTTCTGCTAATCCTCACTGGGTTTAATGCAGTGGTATACATTGATTTTTCCTGGCCTCTAGGACAGCTGTGTCAAGTCAGAAGCATGTGCTTTGGGACAAGCTGAACCCAGGAGCCTGGTCCTTGAGAGATTAGAGAAATCAGGGCTCTGAATGTTCACTTGGAGGTTCAGGTGGAGCGAATGTGCATTATGAGTCAACAGAAAATTTCTGCCTTGAGACCCCTCCACCCTTGCCACCTCCTACTTTAAATACCAGAATCCACCACTGTTATCCCAAGGAGACTGTCAGACGCATCTAATGCTCTGACCCAAACCATGAAACAGTAGCAAGCAGGCTCCAAATTTAAAGACACTCTGTCACAACCATGCACCAAAGAGATGTCTTGAGAGTTCACTGAACAGAACATGCACTCCAACATCCTGCAAACCCCCAAGAACTGTGAGGTGGTTCACCAAGTTTGCTGCTGACAGTCTCAGCAGCTGAAGGAGAAAAAGATTCTCCTCCTTCTGCCAGCTGTGAAACTGAGCCCCATGCAAACAGCCTTGGCTCCAAGACAGCCACCTAATGATTCCCAGGGCTTAGTTGAACATCTTTATCCCTCTAAATACCATACAATTTGGGATAGATTCAGTGGCTTTTCTGGACTACCACCACATATAAACATGAGACACTTCCTGAAGATAAAGGTGGGGGACATCTGCTGTACACTTAGAGGAGTCCAAACCATCAGAGATTGCAAACATGTGAACATCACTTCTTTAAAATGCTGGCATTGCAGCACCAGTCACGTGGTTCAACTGCACGAGCACTGCCAAAACACTTCATGATATGTTGGGAGCCACCCCACGTATGCCTGTCCTCACCCTGCATCAGAAACGCTGCTCAAACGCATAGCAAAGCTCTGCTGCCATGGAAAAATGGGTGGGGGCAAGGGGTGCTGCAGCCCTAGTGGGGCAGGATAGCCTTAGAGGAACAATATGGGAGAGGGAAAGAGATGGTGAAAGAGACAGCAATTGGACCTGGTAGAGGTTTAGGAAATAGAAGGAAGGACATGAGCAATAAGAAGCAGTCTTACCTCACCTTCCAGAGCTTGATTGGACTTGCACTGAGAGCAATGCAATTTATTTCTCCATCTCTTTAGATGTTAAATATCCAGTTGCATCCAACACTGAGTGACAGCCAAGAGCGGATGTAAAACTGTAAATGTACAAGTGTGGATACATGGAGCTATTATGCTTTCTGGAAATCTTTATTAATATTACAATCTAGAACCTCAACTGTGCGCTAGTAATTCCCAGCTGGGAATTTCATGCTATACTTAGAGATAACAAGCCCATGTGCCCTGTATTGCCAGGTGCTGTCACTGACAATAGTGGAGAATTTGTCCACTTTTTATTGTCTATATTTTATCATTTATTACCTGAATCACTGGTTTGGACATTAAATTTTCACGAGAGCTTTTTTTGTAATAAATAATTTGTGCAATAAGTCACACTTCGCAATTTGCAAATTTTCCCTATGTGCCTCTCCTTTTTTTGTGAATATATTCATTATTCAGAATGATCAGTTGTGTAATGTCAGATATAATCATTTTCCCCACCTATTTATGGGATAGTTGGAGTAAAACCAATTTTGATGTCAAATTAGGGTACAGGTTATGTTTCTGATCCATAATTGTATTTTCAAAATCAAGTTCTTAAAGTTGGGCATCTAAGTCTATATTTAAGTATAAAATAAAAACTGTTTGTTTCTCAAAAGTGTTATTTGCTTTTCTGTCATTTTCAGGAAAGACAAAGCATTTAGGAGACATTTCTAAGAATTATATTTTAAAATTTTCATGGATTTCAGCATCTTTTCAAATAACAGATGATTATTGTTATTACTACTATTGTAAGGTTTTGGTAATCTCATAATATCCACGTGTCGTGGTTTGAGCCCAGCCGGTAACTCAGAACCACGCAGCCGCTCGCTCACTCCCCCCCTTCTTCCTCCCCCTGCTCCCAGAGGGATGGGGAGGAGAATCGGAAGAATGTAACTCCCACGGGTTGAGATAAGAGCAGTCCCGCAACTAAGGTATAATACAAAACCACTACTGCTACCACCAATGATAATAATGATTAGTGAAATAACAAGGGGAGAGAATACAATTGCTCACCACCCGCCGACCGATACCCAGCCTGACTCGAGCAGTGATCTGGGCCTTCCAGGTAACTCCCTGTCCTGGGTTCAGCTATAGCAGTCATTTTTCTCCTTCTTAGTAGCTGGTGCAGTGCTGTGTTTTTTAACTTTCAGCCTGGGAACAACGCTGATAACACCTATGTTTTCAGTTGTTGCTAAGTAATGTTTATTCCAACCAAGGACTTTCTCAGTCTCATGCTTTGCCAGGGATGAGGGGAAGCCGGGAGGAAGCAGAGACAGGACACCTGACCCAAACTAGCCAAAGGGGTATTCCATACCACAGCACGTCATGCCCAGTATATAAACCGTATATACACTCTGAAGAGTGTAACTGGTGTAGCCAATAAATTCCATTGCATGTTTTATTTGTTTGATGACCCATAAATAAGTTTCTAACTGCAATAATATTTCATCCCTGATTTTAGCTCAGAATTTGAAACTCTTGGGATTAGTGACTCTTTAAGCAGTGGGAGATCACCAAGGACTGAAAGGTAAGAGGTATTATTTTCCAGTGGTAATTTGCAATACACCTCTGATGAGATTGGGTAGTGAAGCCTAAATGGGTGGCTTGTGCCTCTTTGTTTCAGCTTTTGGTACAATATATCTGCCTTGATTTAGTTTTTTTTAGAACCCAGAATAATTAAGGTGGCATTTCCATGCTGATGACTACTGCTTCATTCATCTCAGCCTCTTCTGCTGTTGATGTTTCTTTCCCCAGGAGTTCCTCAACTTGCCACCAGCATTAATGATAGGCCACTAGAGATGCTTCATCCTTTGTTTTTCATGTCTTTGCTGCCTGGCTATATGGAAGCAGAAGATTCGATGGCTTCTACCACCACCAAGCTCTTTGACAGAAAACTCATTTTACAGCATAGCTCTGATATACTTTGGAAATGCTTCATATAAATCAGGGATCTGTCTGAAATTCTACACTGGAGGCAAATGAAAATATTTAATAGATCTGGGTCCTAGTTCCACTAATTTCAATGGTTCATTTCACTGTTCTGGCAGTCAGGATCCATTAGTGGAACAGAAGAAGCAGCATGTATAATGCATGTACAGCAACCGCATTCTAATCTGAATTTTTTTTTAAGTTCTTATTTTTTTAAATAAATATATAATGAGTTACTGACAGTACTTAACAATATCTTATACTAGACACTGTAATACCCCAAATACTTAATTTCTTCTTTCCTGCACTTCACTAGGATTACATCATGTCAGATTACTCTAAGTCTGCTTTAACACAGTTTGAAAACACTAGTTATTCAAAAATCTTTGCAATTCTTAATTTTGTTCCTTGAAATACCTTTTCTTTTGCTTCCTTTATACAGTTTTTCAAGCCTGTGAAGGCCAGAGGGTTCTTGAAGTCAGAACAAGCCTGCAAGGAAGTTGGGAAAGCATAAATGCTGTTCAGCTGACAACAGAGCTCCCTCCCTTCCTATCCCACTGGCCAGCAGCACCTCATTCTTCTGGGTAGGGATATAGCTAATTTCTGCACCTAATTCAACCTTTGGACTGTTTGACATGGTAGCAAACATACCGGTAGTTTTTGTGATGTATAAAAGTATATCTATGGAGAATGACATGGCCACCATGAATTCAGTTCACACAGGGTCCTTACCACCCATGAGATAGCATGTGGTTTTGATCTACTGATCTACTTATAGATCAGAACCACTAAGAACGGAGGTGTGTACTACCTTTAACCACCCAGTGCAGTCATTAACATGCGCTCCCTACCATGAATTAAATTAGTTTAGATTCTACTGATGATGCAAATAAACTCATGAAGCATAGCTTTATAAGGCTGCAAACTATAAGACTTTTGCTGCTTTTGTTTATCATTCCATATGATAAACAGCTACCTCCCCAAATTATCAAGAAAAGAAATTTTATCTATTCAGAAAATATCATAAAATTGTTTTAACGATAAATAGTCACAAAGCTCAGCATGTTCTGCTGAAAACCATTAATGAGGGAAGATGGCGAGGCCTGCAAATTTACCTTCCCTTTTGTTAACACACTTTTCCATCTGTAATCTATATATTTGAACAGAACATAGATTCCTTATGTAAAAAGTTAGGAAAAAAGAAAACCCTTATTGTCTTTTGAATGCTGCCTAATCTTGTCTTCTGAAAAGCTGAAGCAACTGAGCTCCTAATCCCACAATATTTCTTTGAAAATCTGGACCATTATGATGACATTAATTATTATTGCCTTTGACTTTCCTTCCTTTGTAAATATCAACTTAAAACCCAACTGTTAAAATAGCCTTCCTGTGGCAGGAAGCACCTTATCTTGTACTTTCGTGTCCCTGTAACATCTGCGTATGGTGCTCTGAACTTTGCCATTACTCTCAGTTAAAAGCAAAATGAAAACAAAACAAAACAAAACAAAACCCAAAAACACAACAAACAAAAAACAAAACCACCCCCCCCCAAAAAAAAAAAAACCAACCCAACACAAAACCCTTGATAATACTTTGTTGGAAAAGGACCTAAACAATATCCTGCTTATTGCAGAAAACCAACGCGGTGTGTTCCTTTAGCGTAGCAAATAGGATGCAGAGTCTTGGGACACAATAAAGCCCACAAAATGCCCTTCCTTTACCTCTGCCTTCTGATCCCCATCCCTGTGCTCCACGCGCTTTCCAAAGCTCGCAACACTTGTTTCCTGCTCGGTTATCTAAATGGGAGATACTGCTATCTATCTCCTCAATTTCCAAAAATTTCTGGCCATCCTGTAATGTCTATTTTAAAATGTGTATTTGGAAATACTGTCTCATCCTTTTTCACTCTTAAAACATATTTTAATGACTGACTTAGTTTTAAGGATCTTTATTGTCTTCTATGCAAAAGCTTTAAAATTGACTATTTACTTGGTTGCATTTGTCAATGAGATTTTTAGATGATTTGGGAATTGCCTCCTCTTGGCTACGTGCTTCAGGTCTTTATAGCAGACCTGTCCAAATTGTTTTGAATTCGGCTAACAGAGTTAACTGAATAAACAGGTTTATATGACCCTGTCTTGGCACCAAAACCCAGACCATTCAGAGAACGGGACTTAGGCAAGCTAGTATCCAAACTACAGCTGTTCTAAAAATACACATGTGAGAGAAAGCCATAAGAAAATGGTGATTCCTTTGGGTCTGAATGTAGCCAAAATTACATCATTTGTGTATGCAGAGTCCATTTTGCTTCAACCAGTGGTGCATGTACTAACCATGGGCTCCTTCTCATCCCTCTCACGTCAATCCAAGGAGATGTGAGCTCCATTAGACTCCTTACCACCTGCAGGTAGGACACTCTAAACCCCAAAATGACAGACTATATAAAATGAGGACCAGACTGATACTAGGACAAACGAGACAAGATACCACCCTAAAGTCTCTAGAAACAAGACAAGCGGGGAGAAACCCGTTTCGCTCACATTCTTACATTTAAAAGTAGCCAGTTGGCTGTTCATAGTATCTTATGCAGGCAAAAATGCAATAGAAAGAGAGCACGAGCACAGGCAGGGTGGGTACAGCAGATTTAGGAATGGAAGTCACAGGATCTCCACTGGCCTTAGACACACAGCAGTGGGCGTTTTCCCAGAGAAGTGTCTGCTGGAGAAGAGAATAAGGAGTAAGATGGTAGGATGAATGTTTTTCAGCTGAAAATGGGTGTTGGCTCCTGCCAAAATCCATCTCAATCTCTCCCCAAGAAAGCTAATGCCAATACCTCTATGCAACTTGGCATGATCATCTGTCTCTTTTCCAGAGAAAACTGCTACCCTGTCTCCACCCTTGTATGTGATAGTGGAGGCTTAGCAACCACATGTAGACCTCAGTGACGGACGTAAGGTGAAGAGCTCTGTTCAGTATCTAGATGGGGAAAATATAAAGGTCTTTTGTCAAGGCACTGCAAACATAGGGCATTAAATGCCATAAATGCACTACTAATTTTTTAAAGGGAAGCAGAAAACATCTCATTTAGATCTTTAGATTTTAAATCCTTGTAAATAAAGAATGGTCCATTTTATAAAAAATTTAAACATCTGAAAACTTGTGGGGTCAATCACTGCTTAAAATCTTTGGTTTAGATGTCCACTCTTCCTTGGGGAAATGATCAGACCCTATTGAAGGGCAATCAGGAGTCCCATTCAGAAAGGGTTATCAGGAACAGAGTAATTTCTGTCTGAATTTCAGACTTCTTGACACTGACCTCAGAAAAATCCTGGCAAGTTTTTTTACAATTACTATATTCACTAGAATCTTCAAAAGGATTTTTTTCAAATTCCTCAATTCTTTGTGAATAGATGACATTTAGCTGCATATCACTTAAGTTCATAATCCTCTTAAAAACATGTGGTCTTGATTTGGCACCATTACTTTCCATTTGATGCTACTCTGTGACTCTTTATCAGATAATTGCATAATTTGCCTTGCATATTGAACTGAGGTCTGAATGCTGCTCTCCCAGCCCAATTAATCCAGACTAATGAACACTGAGCCAGAATACACTGCTAGAAAACCAAAATCAAGGAGAACAATAATCAATGGGCACTATATATTTTTTCAAGAACATACAATGGTCAGTGCAGAGCTGAAATTTTATTTGCTTATAAAAGTGTCCCATTTGTAATCTCCCCTTTGGAGTTAACTTTAGAAAGTGTTTCATCCAACTCCTGAGTCGTACTTTCATCACTTACTATATCTTTAATTTTACATCCACAATTAATATTACTCACAAATGAAAACCCTCTGTTGCCTGTCATCACAAATAAAAATTTCTTTTATGCAAAAGCTGAAATAGTTTAGTGGTATCAGTTGTCATGTCTTGACTTTAAAATCAGGAAACTTCTTTCTGCTATATTATCATCATCAGGAGGTAGATTGTTAAGTGATGGTTAAGTCAGTAAGTATACTTGTCCAACAGAAAATCATCTTAGGGGAGATGCAGGAAAGGAAAGTAAGTATACTATAGTAGTACAATCTAGTATAATTTCTGCTTTTACTCTGAGGACGTTTCCCACAGTACTTTATCCCGAGGTCTTACTTTTCCTTATAGTATACATCTACAGTAGAAATTCAAAGAAGTAAAACCTTGCAGTAGATTTGGAGGCTTTTAAAATGCCAATCATGATCACAAAAATCAAGAACATCTTGGGGTTTAAATAACACCAGTGTTTTCTGCAAAATTATGATTGGTTACATTTTTATTTCCTAGGTTTGTTGCAAATGGAAGTGATTCGGACAACATTCGCCATCATAATTGCTTTCTGCGTGAAGAGGTCTTTTTCAGGCTGGGCTGGCTGTTGCTGTTTTAATCAGAAGGTTGTCTGTATGTTAATAGTTTCATCCTTGTTTATTAGGCTTGTTGATGAAAAAGCAAAAATCAAATGCTTTACTATTTTCAAGCTTCACTTATTAATCTGTGATTTTTTTTGGTGCCAACACAGAACCATTTCAGCATCTTCTACCTTAAATCCTCTTAATGAAAGCATGAAGAATGACAAAATATTTCCTTTCATAAAGCAGGAAGCTGTGTCAATTCACTTTCAACGTACTCATTCAGTGGAACTGAGGTAAATATGTTGCTCCATAGGTGCTTCTCCTTGCAATAACATACTCCCTCTCACTCATCTCATGCTCTGTTTAGTGCCTGCTCTGTGAACTGCCTAGCTGGTTAAGGTCATTGTGATAATAGCAACAGGTTAAACAGTATGGGTATGTTGAACTCTGACATTCATCCACTGTGGCCACAATATAAATAAGAAATGATGGGCAGCATTAGATGTGTAATATCTACTCAGACTGACATGATCTTTCCCCTCTGCAGCTCCAACACCATGGGATTAGGCAAAAATCTTTAAACCTGAATCTCAGGACTCCTTAAAATAATTTAGTGCCTTTAGAAACAACAGATCAGCAACTGGAAGCTTGCCTGTTTTCTTGCATGTATTGAACTAACCCAAATGATTGAGCAGGAGGCTGAGTGTTGGGCATTAAACTCAGAGGATATTTAAAATTTAATTTTTTAAATGAGCATTCTTTCCCCCCTCATAACTGTTTCATTCAAGGAGAAAAATAATAAAAAAAAAAGCTTTGTTAAATTTCTTTCCCTGTCTTTATGTTGTTCTTGTGATTTCCAATCAGTTCCTCACTTGCTTTGTTTCTTTCATTTCTTCCAACATTACTATCTATTTTAGTTCAGGGTGGAGCATTAAGGAGTAAAGAAAACAAACATCTTTGGTTTCCCTCTTGCTATCCTGGAATTTGCAAAAATCTTGCCACAGGAACTTTAACTCAACACCATTATCCCAGTCTACTGAAGTTGTGATAATCATAGATAACCTCTAGCAGTCTCTTCTTTTAGTAATGTCACAAGCTTATCTTTATAAATTTATTTAAAAGGGAATATTGTAGGAACAATAGCATTGCCCATATTAATAAATACATGATTAGAAATGAGTTAGCATTAATGTATATGCTGAATATTCTTGTTTTCCAGCACAAAATTTGTGCAATTCAGTTTTATGCAGAATGATGTACGAGTTTTTTCACATGCTGAATATATTTAACAAAATAAATATCAGTGCCACCAAAGTCCTACTTGAAGAAATAACTCAAAACTTAGCTGGTAAAGAAGCCTCAGTACACAACATGGGTTGCACACATTGTGCACATGTGGGTATTGCATCTGTGCTTTGCAAGTGATCCTGAAGTGAAATTGTCAGCACCAGAATCTTTGCAGAAATCTGCTTTTAAATGCAAACAAGTTCCCTGAACAAGTCAGCCGAATCACCCTCCGATCCACCAGGACTGTTCAGTGAAGGGTCCCTATAACGGGACGCTGACAGACTGGTTGGGCACAAGACTCTCAGCTTTCCTGGGGTGATGATAGACAGATCAAGCACTAGGGGTTGAGAAAACCTCCCCCCCTTTCATGTGACACAGGGCTATGAAGAGGTGGGACATACAGAACTGGCAGTCAGAAATACACATTTTCCAGACTTGTAGCAAATCAAATCATCTTGAAAAATCAAAGAAGTCTATTTTTAGGAAACTCCTAAATGTTTTCCACCCTGATATTTCAAAAAGAAGTGGTTACATGCACATGCAAAGGAATTGGACTCCCAAATGACTTGTGTTCATCTACCTTCTTGTCTTGTGTTCATGGCATTCAGATTACATTTTAGATGCAAAACCAATTTTGTTTAAGCCCATAGCCAACAAAATGCAGAAAATGCATGAATATCTCGAGTACTGTTTTTCAACTATCTCTGCTTATAAAATTAATGTGATCAGAATTTGTCATTATTTGTCCATTTTTTCCTGGGGAACTTGACAGCTATCAGCTGATTACAATTGATCTGGCAACAGAACATGGATTTTACCAGCTCTTCATCACAAGAAAAACCCCCACCAACCAATAAAACAAAACACCAACAACAACCACTGAGTAGCACACTAAGTAACGTTATTACAAAACATTTCTGTATGATTTTCTACAAAGCCGTAACTTTACAAAGTGTGCTGATTTCTCAAGTTTCAGCCCTCGGAGGACTAGCAGGTCTCACCACCCCACCCCCCCCGCAGTTTTTGGGTGCTGGACTTCAGAAAGCACCAAGGTGGAAGTAACCAGACAGCCCAGCACAACACCACCCTCCGACAGAGCCAGCCCAGGGCTTACATCTTCCTTGGAGCTAACCCTGGGGCACAGGCAATGTCAGGCACACTTGTGGGTGAGAATTTGGTAGAAAATCAGAGCAGTATCTATTATGTTGTTCTTCATGGGGGCTTTTGCTTTGCCACCCCAACTGGGGGACTGGGCTGTTCAGTGCAAAATTTCTGGGGATTAGTTTTGGTTGCACTGGAAATATGCTACTCCAGTGCAACTGCATGCATATAAACACACACTTGTTATGGTGGGTGCCTGCACAGATGTATGTTTTTGTAGCTAATACCTGCATCCCATTTAGCAATATACTCTTTCTGAGAGACCCGCTGTGGGGGCAGAAGCAGCATTGCGTTTCTGTGCGAGTATCCATTACCACACAGAAACAACTTAATCTTCACAGCATGTTCCCTCAGCAACTTCATTAGTGTCCCATCCTTTGGGCTCCTCCTTCCTACCATTACATCCTGAAGAAATAGAGCGCAATAATGGACCGTCCTGGGTTCAGCTATAGCAGTCATTTTTCTCCTTCTTAGTAGCTGGTGCAGTGCTGTGTTTTTGACTTTCAGCCTGGGAACAACACTGATAACACTGATGTTTTCAGTTGTTGCTAAGTAATGTTTATTCCGACCAAGGACTTTCTCAGTCTCATGCTCTGCCAGGGAGGAGGGGAAGCCAGGAGGAAGCAGAGGCAGTACACCTGACCCAAACTAGCCAAAGGGGTATTCCATACCATGGCACGTCATGCCCAGTATATAAACCGGGGGGAGTTACCCGGAAGGCCCAGATCACTGCTCTGGTCAGGCTGGGTATTGGTCGGCGCATGGTGAGCAATTGTATTCTCTCCCCTTGTTATTTCCCTTATCATTATTATTATTAGTGGTAGTAGTAGTAGTGGTTTTGTCTTATACCTTAGTTACTGGACTGCTCTTATCTCAACCCGTGGGAGTTACATTCTTCCGATTCTCCTCCCCATCCCTCCGGGAGCGGGGGGAGGAGGAAGGGAGGAGTGAGCGAGCGACTGCGTGGTTCTGAGTTACCACCTGGGCTTAAACCATGACATGGACACAAGGACTCGTTCTTAAATTAAGAAACCAACAGCAGGGGAATGATGAATGGCAAGAAACTTTTTTTTATTTCCTTCACTTCTGTTGTTTAGCAAACATATCATTTGCACTAGAAGATGATAAACTAAGAAAATTTGGTGACGGAGTGGGAAGTTGAGCTTTGTGCTTCACAATATATCAGAGCATCTGAAAAATCAAAGTATCTCTGGGATTTTTGTTTTAGCCAGTATTTAAGAAAGGCTGGGGCATCTGCAAATTCACAGCCAAATCTCAAAGACAGAAAGCTCATCTCCAGAGCAGCAGTGATGAGCACTGAATGTGATTTTCTTCTAAGCCACTAAGTCTACTCAGTTTCATATTTACCTGGACTGCTTGCTCCTCTTTGCATAGGTCTATTTTCTTCTGATCTATTCTGACACAGCTGGCTTTTGACAGATGTGCACAGTGTTCATCAAATGGGCAATACCTGTGATGTGTTGGGGAAAAGGCCATTTTTTTAGGGGTACCCAACATGTCCTCATCCAAACACCATTCTACTTCCCTTTCATCGATTTATCAACAGTGTTCGACCTGAACAGAAGAGTACAGCTCACACAGCAAAACACCCGAGACAGAGCTGTGCATCTCCCCCTGATGAGAAAGCACTCACTCCACAATGTTTTCACTGGTGATGCCCTGAGAATGCTGCATAGGCTGATGCAGTTAGGTGAAGCCACTTTCTGCACAGATGCAAAAAATGCAGATTTCTGCATTCCAAAGCCAATAGCAGCTTTGCAGCACTTAGTAAGGCAACCTTTGATATGAAAGGAGCAAGCCAACAGCCAGGAACTGGCAGGGGTGCCCCAGCACATGCCCCTCCTGCATATATCATAGCATTAAAACCAACAAAAACTCCTGGTAGAAAAAGCAAACAAGCAAGACCAGCATAAGACCAAAATATATAAAATGCCCAAAGCAACGTTAAATCATCTGAAGATATTCCCATTAAACAGAATTATTGTCCCCATTAAGAATCAAAGCTATTTAGAATCACTGGCTGTTCAGCCAGTTCCCTGGGAGACTTCCCAATTAAGCAGATTTTCCCATGTGGGTTTCTCATGATTAAAGGCCTTATCTTGCAAATCCTTGCTCATATCTATGGTCCTAACTCAAGTGAGCAGTCCTAATGGATAAGGAGTGCTGGCTTACTCATCTCATCTACATTTTCCTAATTCTGCTGATTTCAGCTTGATTTGCGTGACAAGAAGAGATCAAGCCAACAGACCTACTCTCAGAGAACAGTTTGCAAGAGAAGAATTACAGTTGTGCCTACAGTCAGACACAAACAGGTGCACATTAAGAACTGCCCAGACTCCAAATCACCAAAGCTTCAGTCAGCTCTAGTCTGGAAGGCACATAACCATGTTAGCATAAGTCTGTGAAGATGCTGATAAATCCACCTACGAGGCAAAACTTTTTACTGTAGACAAATTCACACCCTAATGTGTCTAAATGGCTTCCTGACCAAAGCTGGCTCATGCCCCAGTGGCTTGGAGCTAGCCCGTGACAGCACCAGACTGTGTAGACATGTTCTAAAAGGTAATCCTATATTGACAGCATTTAGTTGATCCTTCATAATAAAATGTATATTCTACTGGTCTCTAATTGACTGGCCTGCTGACTGTCTGAAATTGCCTGGAGACAAAGAAATGAAATGGGACAAATTAAGAGTAATTATATTAATAAAACGTAACACAGTTTTGACTGCCATCTAGAAATATTGTTAGTGTCAGGCAGAGGAGCAAGTGAGAATCTTAAATTCCATAACTCAAACCAGAAATTAAGGATTTGCTCTTTTTTAAACCAAAGTTGTATTTGCCATGATTTCTGTAATTTATAACCCTGGAAATTAACCTTGACATTCATAAATTTCCATGTTCCGAGTTTCTTAATATTTTCTTTTCATAAATCTTCTGCCCTACCCTTTCTGTGGTCCAAACAGGATTTTGAAGATACTGTGCTGACACCAGCAGTTTGATAAAGTATAGTGACTTTCTGCTTTCTCTGAGGAATACATGTATCAGTTCTTACCTGGGTATGTTTGCATGCATGTGTGTATTTAACACAGTTGCACTGTCCCTTCCACTTGGTCCTAATAAGTAAAAAAATAAATATTACCACAAATCAATCCTGAAGAATGGTTAGGAAGAAAGATATCAAACCCATACAAGCCCACAAGATGGTTCACTCCATGGTCCCTGTTTCAGGCACACAAGTACAGCATGAGTGAGTATGAAATGTTAACCTTATGGATCTCATCTTGCTTCATTTTTGCTTGACAGTGCTATAAACATATGAAATTAAAGCAATGCCCCAGCCAAACCTTCTCTGATGGATTTCTGTTGGAATTTTTGTGGGGATCAGCAGAGGGAGGGAGACTGGGGCACAGACTACAGGGTTGAAATGCACAAATCTGGAACCCTGATGGTTGAAACTAAAAGTTATTTGTTCTGTAGGAGTTACACATGTCATTTAGGCAGCAACCTCCAGGAGAGCATCAGGATGGACAGTGACATGGAGGGCAGGAATGACTTGATCAGGCATCTCTACCTGCTCATCTGCAAATACAAGTCAGGACACACAATTCACCTAAAAGTAGTCTAACACGCCTTCACTGGATTTCAACTCAGAGTGGTCCATCTGAGACAAAGGAGGGGAACATTAAAAGCTGGTAGGTGACTGCATCTGCTCAGCATGTCCATGTATGTCAAGCTCTGCAGATTTTTTACCTCACTGTGGTTAGACACTTTGTTTTGAGATCCAAGCAGATTACTGCTAAAAGCTTTTCCTTCCATTCATTACTTCCTACTTCAGTGTTACTCATATCTATTTTCTTATTCTAACTCCTCAGATCTAAAAGCAGAGCTTTCTGACTCTTTTCATAAACAGGGCTAACACCACTACAGATCAGTCATTGTGAAAGTTATTTTTCCTTGCTTCTTTTTTGACTGACAGCCAAAGAATTTGAACTTTCAGGGGGTTGGTTAGGAAGCTTATTATGTGATTTAAATGTTATGTGTCAGTAGCAAAGATATGGCATGTGGGAGAGGGAAGGGACAAAAAGTCCACATCTCTGCACTAAGTTACTAAGAAGTCAGATGAAGCATGTGAAGTTCCACTGCTGCAATACTAGGGCAAATAAGAAGAATATCAGGAATTATAGGAAAGGAACCTGAAAATTACAGCTCTAATAACAACAGAAATGCATGTAATACACAGCATAGATAATGTAGGTAGATTTTATTAAAAACTACAAATATTTTCTTCTCCCTTCTGCTATTGCTCAGAAAATAGAATAGCTCTACCTCCCTTTGTCAATAAATCACATTAAGGTCACTCGGAGGAGCAGCAAAATATAAATGTCTTGTATGCAAAAATCAAACTATGTTTGGGGTATAAACGTGATGCAAATGCCATCCAAAACATGCTTGAAAGAGAAATGAAGTACTAGAGCATTAGATTTCACAATTTATTTACAGAGTGGAAGTCACTGAAATCTACTTCTCCCTAAATTATCTATTCCCAAGCTTTAAACAGTCAATAACTTCTCAGCCAGGGGATGTGCTTTTTTCCCCCCACTTCCCTCTATTTTCTCTGTGGTTTGACTTATCATGTGCTAAATATTACTACACATTAGTTACTTTGGTCCACAGCTTTGAAACCTTCACACAAGGCTCTAGGAATCTCACAGATTAATCACTGATCAGAATAAACTGATTGTCTGTTCTCTCAAGTTGTGGGACAGTCATCTCACAATCAGAATATACTTTTAAGATTACAAGCTTGGGTTTCATTTGAAGTTTAGATGGACTGTATACACCTTCCCTCAAACCAATATTTAAGAAGTTGCTTTTGTGACCTACTGAAGCAAGACATCTGCACTACTCTGCACTTTTGTTTTCAATAGACTCATATTTAGCCTGATACAGTTGATGTTCCAAGATGCTCTGTCCTATACAGATAGCCATAAATAATTCCAGATCTTTAACTACCACAAGCACCTTCTTTTGACATCCTCACTCTGAACACCATATTTTTTTTTTTTTAGTCAATGGATGCCAGATTGGGGTTGTGGACTTAATTTTATGTCGGTGACATGGTCACTGCATAATTATACCAAGCTGTGCACTATTAGATAATTATTTTTGGTCATCAAAAGAGGGATTCAATTTGTTTAAAACTATTTTAGCTCCTTCAGAAAGAAAGCTATTATTTCCCTTCGAAAAGCCATCAAAATAAGTGATAAAGCAACCCCATTCTGGTAATAAAAGACTATGTGGTTACAAACCATTTTGTTCAACTAGATTATTTACAAGTAACAATAGAGTATCTGTTTTCTGTCATCTCCATCATATATCTTGAGGCATTGGATTGGAGCCTGTCATGGTTTAAGCCCAGTCAGTAACTCAGAACCACGCAGCCTCTCGCTCACTCCCCCCCTTCTTCCTCCCCCTGCTCCCGGAGGGATGGGGAGGAGAAGCAAAAGAATGTAACTCCCATGGGTTGAGATAAGAACAGTCCAGTAACTAAGGTATAATACAAAACTACTACTGCTACAACCAATAATAATAATGATAAGGGAAATAACAAGGGGAGAGAATAAAAAACTAAAAGGGGAAAAGGAAAAGAGAACAATAAACACAAGTGATGCACAATACAATTGCTCACTACCCTCTGACCAATACCCAGCCCAAGCCGAGCAGTAATCTGGGCTTTCCAGGTAACTCCCCCATTTTATATACTGGGCATGATGTGCTGTGGTATGGAATACCCCTTTGGCTACTTTGGGTCAGGTGTCCTGTCTCTGCTTCCTCCCGGCTTCTTGTGCCCCTCCTCCCTGGCAAAGCATGAGACTGAGAAGGTCCTTGATCGGAGTAAGCATTACTTTTAGCAAGAACTAAAAATATTGGTGTTATCAGCACTGTTCCCAGACTAAAGTTGAAAACACAGCATTGCACCAGCTACTAAGGAGAAAAATGACTGCTACTGCTGAACCCAGGACAGAGCCCAATTACAGTCTGAAATCTAATCAATACACACCTTATTCCTAGAGCAGGAAGTAAAGGAGGCCCTTGGGAACCAGAGTTCAAATTACTCTGCTGTCAATTCCAGATAGCAGCTAATGATAGGATATATTTCTAGAAAAGGGGGTGGGTGGGAAGGGCAGCACAGTTTAATGGGATTGTTAATACAAGGAACACATACGTATATTAATTTAGACATCTGCTTCTGAATTCCAAAAGCCCTACACGAATCAGAAAAGTGACCAATTTGCTATTTACTCCTATAGCTTTGGGGACTTTTTGTTAAAATAAAGCATTCAAGTGACAAACCCAGTCCAAAACCTTTAAATGAGATTTGTAAACTACATTTGGTTAGTTTCCTTCCCCACCTGCCTTTTTAGAGTTGCTTTTTCATGAAGAAGGACTTACTTTCATAAGGACACAGACTTTATATAACTCCGGGAACTTTCAACTAAGCCAGTGAGGATTTCCCTTTCCCTGCTGACCAGTTAAGCTTATTCTGTTGTGTACATGGACCCACTAGGCCAAATCCTGCACTTAACTGAAGGCAGCTGTCCACTGACTCTTGGTCAGTTACTAGCTGTTTGGGAAGATCTTAAACAGATTAATCTTAGAACTATTTGCCCCTAAGTGCCTACCTCTAATTTTGTCAATTAGCTAGAAAAATAACCTTTCCTACTTACTAATTTGTTTGTATTCCTAGTAATGGTTTAAAAAAAGCTGCCTTTTGCATAGTGGTCTTTATGAAAATGGGGTTTTTTTCTGTCTTTCAAGAATTACCCTAACTCAGAAATGTAATATATGAAGAGCAAATAGCCTGAATAATCAAAGAAAGTCACATGCTATACTCAGTAATCCAAGAAAGAGAATGAAGCACAGGGGCATAATAAATCTTGTTAGTATTTAGCTTTCAAAATGGTCTGAAAGGCTGCCTGGTGACATGAATTCCTTCTAGTTTTAATACAGGTTTGATTAGCCAGGAAAACATTGTCTTTTTCTAGGGAGCCAGACCACAGACCTACAAAAGTCACAGCAAACAAAAGCAAGCATCAAAAAATCTGACCCATGGTTTTCTAGTTGGAAGCACTGCAGTAGGCTCTAAGACTCTTACCTTCATTGACCAGAACCCTGAGCAAGGCTACACGTGCAAGGTAGGTAAATCTTCACAAGGACCAGACTGACAAAGACCTTCAGGTTCCTGACTCAACTTTCTATATACCTAAATCTGGTCTTGGATTGTGATATGCTTCAATCAATTCCTCATCTGACATATTTGGGTGAGTAATCCTTCCTGTCTCCTGTCTTAACTATTTGTCCATCTGAACTACCTATAAATTCTTCAGCCAGTGATCGCTGCAATATATTTGTACAATACTTCACACAATTTCATCTTGAGATTTCTTAGTTAGCAGCAGGACTCCAGGAGGGAGCACAGGTATGACCCCATTGCTTATTTCTTACCACTAGCCATGGACACCCTAGCTGGCTGGCTGTGACTGCCATGTGGGAAAAGGCTAAGCTGTGCTGGATGGTGGCTACCGCTAAGCATGGGTTGGCCTCTCCCAGCAAGAGCAATCAGATCCTCTGATATCCTTGCAGCAGCAAACCTACAGGCTCACTCAATCATCCCAAGCCCCTTCACATCTCTAGGTCTTTAGGGCACAGAAACAATGAGGTGGTGGCTACTTACTAAGTCTATAGCCCTTTGGAGAAAAAAATAAGGTTAAGTTAGTGAGCTGCTTTTATCCCAGCTGAACTGTTGGATGAACTTTGAAAAATATCCTTGAATTTGCATTCTGCATACAGCTGTGTTTATGAAAGGCAATATCATGTATGTAAATAAATTCAGATGCTGCATGAGACTGAGAAAGTCCTTGATCGGAGTAAGCATTACTTAGCAAGAACTAAAAACATTGGTGTTATCAGCACTGTTCCCAGACTAAAGTTGAAAACAGCACTGCACCAGCTACTCTGAAGGAGAAAAATGACTGCTACTACTGAACCCAGGACAAATAGTTACTTAGAGATTTAGCAAGGAGCACAGGTCAATTTACCTGTTTACATAGAAACTGCAGTGTTTCTAGAAGATGCATACCTTGGAGCTACATGCCACATGGTACCTAAGGATGCCAGATGGCTTGCCTAATACTTAATTGGAGTACATATTTGTCTGCCAAATAACTAACATTTTTTTCAGAAAAAAGCTGGAGGAAGAGGGCAACTTAAGTAGGCTGGAAAAAGCAGATATGATCTTTTTAAATATACATATAGCACTTCCACATCATCAGAGCATGTAGCAATGTTAAGAAAAGCTTTTTCACATCTGGCCCAAAAGCTACTATCCTTTGAAAAATGAGGAACTCTCTTATTCCCATTTACATGATGGTGCTCAGGGTTCGTTTGTGGAACAATCCATCAGTGTCAAGCAATGTCACTCCTGGTAACACGTGTCTCACAAACAGCATCTGACTCCAGTACTCCAGGGTCCACACTCACTGACCAGCAGTCTCTGGGTGCATGCTCAGGGCTTATTTCACCCAGTGATGACTGACCACCATGAGCTGACCCCAGGCACTCAAAGAAGGTTGGACCAAGTCTGAAGTAAAGACCAAAAGATGCTGAGAACTTGCTCAAACATCTAGTGCCACTGCAGTGATCATCATACAGGCTGAAGCTGGTATTAAAAAGGAGCAAGACATAGTTTGCTATAAAGCAGATGAAAAATAGATGCTAAAGTGGTCCATAACAGACTGACTGTATCGTATTTTGTCCAATAAGGCCCTCTTGATTTAAGTAGGAATTAGACATTAAAGATAAGCAATAATACCTAGTAAGGAATAATATCAACTTGATTTCATTTTCAGATGGTTATTTCCTATTCTAGTGTCAGGTTTTATTCTGCTTATGGAGTACATACTATACATATTTTTAATAAAATCACTGTAAAATCACCCACAGGCAGAGAGAGAATAAATTAACAGGCTAGTTAACCGTGCTCTTTTTAAGATTCTTAGCATCAGCTGTAACTGAATGAAGTAAGGAGGAATGTAAAATTTGCCACTTTACAAGTCACCAGGCCATTTATTCTCCCAGCCTGCTCAACACAGTAGTTAATTCTTAACCATTTTAAATGAAAAAACAGACATTGATGTATCAGCTTGGCTACAGAACTACTGTACCCCCCAAAAATGCCAATTTCAAGAAAAGGAACAATTATTCCTCCTTTACTGCTTCAGAAGTCATAAACCTGAAACCTACAGGGAGTCCAAATCCTTCTTGATCTCAGTGGACATCAGGGACCTAAAAGCTTCTGAAGATCCTGGTCTTTGTTTTATATGCATATATAATATGCATATATTTCATTTATATGCATAATGGGGGGAAAGGGTCATTAGTTTACTTGACCCTTCCAAACTCCAAAAGAAACACAAGCACCTTTCTTTCAATTGTACTTTTAGAGAATCATTTTGAAGGATCCCTTTCCCAGCCTCAGTGAGGCTGTTGGGCATTTAAGAACACAAAATTTTTCCCAGTTTGATTTTTCCTTTTACATCAGTTAATTTCTATTTGTTCTTCCTCCCCAATTTCACTAATGCCCTTTTTGTATACGTATATTTATCCATTACAATCTACAGAACAATCACCCTAATTGATCTAGTCTTAACATGTAACAGCTTAAGAGCCAGACTGTTTTTATCTATTGCTCAGTCCCAGTTGCAGCATTAATTCCCTATAGTGCTTACATCTCTGTCACCATCGCTACACAGGTCTTTTACAAGAAGCACCTCTCTAAATAAATACCACTGTAAACCATCTTTACAAAAGGAGCCTCCACTGTAACAGTTTGGTTTTGCCTTATGTTGCATATAATGATAAATTTCATACAGGCGTCATGTTTTTTAGAGGAAGGTGAGGATTGATGGGGAGCAGTGGAATGATCCATCATCAGAGGCAGGTGGCACAGTATTGGAATTTCAGAAATCTGTTCCCAATCACATCCACTGTTGGATCACTCAGTAACAACCCTATTTGTGATGCATTACTGAAAATCAATATGTGCCACATTCAAAGTCAATGTACTGTTAGAAAACTCCTTAAGCACTGGATGGATGTGTTCATTCAGAATAAATGTGAGAAGAAAGTGACAGCTGAGCATCCCAATAGTTGTGCCAACTTTAAGAGAACAGCTTCCTCCTGGAGAGAGAAACACAATTCCCTTGGGGATTACATCATTCCTTATTTCCTTTGTTCTTTCTCTTTTGAGCATTTAGGTAATTGTTTAATATATCTATCTTCATGCAATTAGGAGACTTCAAAATTTGAAGACAAATACTGATGAACAACAATCTTTACAGGCTTCCCTGTATGAATAATATTAATCATTATGAAAAGACTATCGAAGTTTATAAGGATTAAGTAGACAAGAAGGAAAAACATTTGAAGAAACTAAACCCACACACAGGTATAGAAAAAAGCCTCTGCATAGAGCTCTAAAGATAAAATCCCAAGTCAAACCATGGTCTTGATTTTTCTGTTATTATAGTAGTAAACGAGATAATTAGTGTCTTCACATATCTTTACATATTTTTCAACTCTTTAAGTGGTTTTGCATAACTTTAAATAATTTAATTAGCTGGGAACTTGCCATGCATGGTAAAACAGATTTTAGCTTATAAAAGAAAGATCCATGCTTTTAAATTCTTTTAACAATGGGATGGGATATCTTATTCAACTAGTTTGCTAAACATGAATTATTGACACTTCAGGGACTTCTTCCAGAGGGATTCAGAGACTACACTCCTTTTCTTTCCTGAGAAATAATGAAATTGTCTTTTAGATGATGGGAGAAAAAAAAAAAAAGTAAGCATCAGCTTCCAAAAGGAAAAAAAGATTGATAGCGCAAACAGGAAGGGGAAAAAGCGTAATTTACCATGTGGTTCACCAGCAGCTAAATCTGTTCACTTGACATAATAAATGTCAGGCTTCCTCACCCACTGTGTCAACAAAATGGGTGCTGTCAAAAACATTAAGGCATCTTATTGACAAGCTCTCAAGTCATTATGCTCTTTGAAGTAGTTTTGTCTTCTGACTAAAATTATTGTAACAACAGCATCGATATATCTGATATATTGATACTGCAGCAACAAGCTCCAGGGAGGATTCTGAATACAGCCAAAGCAATCATCCAAAGTTATTTATTATTTTGCTAAGATTCTGAGAAGTAGTGGGTTTATGGGGCAAGCAGTTAATTTCCAATATTCAAACAACTATGCTTCTGCAAGAAAACAGTTTTTTGGTATCATAAAGTAACTATAGACAGCACAGTTAAAAAGAGGTTGCTTCATACCAGGAACTATCCACTAGGTGTTACTCAAAAGTGGTTTGGTTGTGCTTCCAAACGGAAGTCTTAACAGAAGGGATTCATAAAGGAGTAAGATACACGTGTTATGATAATCTGAAGTGAGCCAGTTTACCCCAAAAGCCACTTAATTATACCAGAACTGAAACATCTGGTTTAGATTATCTGCAAAAAAAAAAAAAAAAAAAGTATTGTGAAACGCAAACCACTTGGAGAGGAAGTATTAACATTATTCCTGAATTACAGACTGTCACGACAGAAAACTTAATACCTTTTTTAAATTTTTGTTATACCTTCATATGATATACAAAGAGGAAACTCAGCAAAGTAAGGAGACCACTTGCCTTCACACTGAATTAGGAAAAACGAGGAGCTCTCCCTGCCCTGTTCCAAGCAAGCAGTAGGATGACATCCACAAAGCTTGGGGATGCCAGAGGTACCAGGCTCATCTTTGTCCCTCAGGGATCCTTTGGAATCTATGTGGCTTTCTGATGTCCTGCCATGCTCAGGGTATTTTCACAAGGAAAAAGTACCAAAAGAAAAACCCACAACATTCCCTACTTTGACCTGATTTAAGAACATTCCTAACATTACTATTGTCAGCTATTATTTATTTACTTCACCACCACCACCCCCTCACAGTTACAGCCAAGGAAACACAAACCATGCAAAAGCAATGCCAGGTCTTCCCCTGCACAGACAGTAGGTACTCCCCAACCTGGAGATATCCAAATCTCTCCCTGGTTCAGTAGCCTGGTATTTCTTAACAGTATCTGTAACTGATAAATCACATTATAGCACTTGAGAACATTTAGAGCCTAAGGAATACCTTTTATATGAGCATTTTAAAGCTCCAAGCTCTAGACTAGGACTTGGTATATTTATCCAAGTCCTTAATTATTAGTTACTCTATTGATTTGATACCTGAAACTCTAACAACAAAACCTGTGCAAACTAATTATGTCTGGCTTCCAAATTTACAGGGCTTCTTAGCTCCTCTTCTAAGTCTTCTTTTTCTTAATCAATACGGTCTGATTCATAAAACAGCACAAAGATGCCAGAATTGAGAAATTCCTCCAGAAATGAGGTAGGTTTTCCATCCCACTTTCTCATGTCTTCTCCGTGACCCCACAGGTAAAACCATAGGGTGGCCCGTGGCGTGTACCTCCTATATCTTCCCTCTCAAGCAATAGGATGTCTTCTGTTAAAAGCTGAGATGCAGGTCTGTACATGTGGGAAGCTGGATAGATCGTCTCTCAGTTGTTTGAACTCCTGGGACAGGAGTTTTTCCACAGCTGAAATGATGGAAGGGGTGAGATTGTCTTCGAACTCTCAGAGTTGACGAGTCACTTCATCCACTGTTGGTGGTGCTGCCTCACTCCAGGTCATTGATGCCAATGAGTGGGCATATGATGATGGCGCACTCCATGTAAGGTTCTACCACATAGGTTGTGTACATTCGACTTCATCTGGATCTACGGATGCATTTCTGACATCCAGCCTATGATAGATCATCTCTATAATGGCTGATTCCCTCAGGGACTGGATGCCTCTCTCTATCATGGTCCAGTTGGCTGAGCGACTCACAACATCGTCCTTGTAGGGAAACCTTTCCTTCACAGCTGCCAGGAGCCACCTCCAAAGACTGAGGGCTCGCTTCTCTCTTGCAATGGCTTTGTCAATTCCTCCTTCCTTAGCAAGTGATCCCAGCTGCTTGGCTTCCCTACCTTCTAGTTCGTGACCGTTGGCTCCATTGTCCCAGCATCGGAGCAACCAGGTGATGATGTGCTCCCCTGGAAGATGGCTGAAATCTTTTCGCATATTCTGCAGCTCGGTCGAGGTCCAGGGTTGAGACGTCACCTCTTCTTCTTCGTCCTCTTCCTCTGATTCCTGTATTAATAACTCTTGTTCAGATGCCGTCCCCTGTAGTACGCACATTGGGTCTTCATCTTTCTTCACTGCACGAGTTGTTCTTTGTGTCTCTCATTTGCTTTTCCCATTGCTTACAGGGGCAACCGATATTGGCACGGATTGGTCATTTGTTTTAGCTGCACTGTCTATCACTGTGGTTGGAGTGGCTGCAGTGGCTGCTGTTGGGGTTGGTGTAGCTGCTTTGCTTGGAGGTTGAGAAGCTGCGTTGTCTGTTGCTTTGCCATCAAATACAGAGACATTTTTTCCTGCTCCTTACAGAACAGGGCTCTGTAGGTGTAGGCCAAGCCCCAGCACGTTGCCATGATTTGTCCCTCTCTGGTATAACCAGGATGACAGCCACCTCGTTTAAGTGTTTTACTAGTTTTTCCGGGTTTCGCATTTGTTCAGGTGTGAAGTTCCAAAGCACTGGAGGGGCCCAGTGGCCTAGATACTTTCCCATACTATCCCATACACCCTGGCACTCATGAATGTCTAGCCTCAGGGAAAATCTCTTGGTGGTCCTCTTAGATCGTCATTTAACGTTAGACAAGACCCTAGCCCAACCCTGCTTAACTTTTGAGATCAGAAAAAATACGGTGTTCTCAAGGTGGGATGGCCATGGGTACAACACATGCAGTATTTGTGGCAACATGTTGATTCCCAGCAAAAGCAGCAGGCAGGTTTCAAGGGTATCCAAAGGACATCCAAAACCTTTAGAATTCTCAAATGCTGCTGTAAATAGCCTGGTGGGGGAGCAGGGGGTGTGACAGTACTCCAGCACTCCTTTTCCCCTCTCATCTTTTGGGAGCAGGGTAGGTGTGGTAGGTACCGCCAGAGGATGTTGTGTCCCTGCCTCCTCACTGACCATTGCTCATGCTGTTCTCCTCCTTGTTGAGTTTGGCAGATCCTAGACCCACAGGCCAGCATCAAGGACTAACAACCAGGTCACCTGATCCTACCACAACCTCACACACAGGCTACAATTGTATTCCATTGAGCATTTGGCTCGCTGTCCTTAATGAAAGTACAGAGCTGAAGACAGAAGCAGGCTGAGAGTGCCAGTTCTGTCCACTGTGGATTTGTGATTAAGTTTTGACATTAAAATACAGTATATAAAAAAACACTAAGTCAAGCCAAAATTATAGACTCTGATAATATATGGAATTATTGTGCCAACAATCTGCAATAAAAATACACAGTACAAATAAGTGAAAGAATCTGATGCAAAAAATATGGGTAATGAAAGCAAATTGTATAAACATAATTAATAAAGGCTTGAAATGGAAATTTCCAGTGTGTACTGGCTGAGCCTAGATCCACTGAATATCCACAGACTCTTCTAAATTTAAGCTGGGATAGTAATGACCAGCTTATGTTTTGTTTAAATTGTATCTTTTCTATCAGAAGGCATCTAGGAGTCTCCACTAAATTGTTTATTAAACTAGCCATTATGTTTTATTAGTTCCAACTTTACCACATTCAGATGAGAAATAAAAATGCACGTAAAAAAGCCAGACTTTGACATGAAGAAATACATTCCTGCACAAGTATTCACAGCTGCTATCTTGTGCTGCCCCATGTTAATCATCATATAAACTGTGCAACATCTATGTCGCTCGGGGATCCTTTGGAATCTATGTGGTTTTCCGATGTCCTGCCATGCTTGGTATTTTCACAAGGAAAAAGTACCAAAAGAAAAACCCACTGATGCGGAAGCATTTATTCACCTGAGGGATCCCAATAATATGCAAGTTCCTCTTAGTTTATTATCCTAATGCCGGCAGCACAATTAATCCAGACAGTATTTTAATTCAGAAATAGAATTATTTTTATAAAATTTTTGGGGTCTCCATGCAAGGCACCACTTTCTTGAGGTGGTGCAGCTTTGCCTGCTTTCTGCAGAAAGTAAATTCACAAACCTCTAATCCCCACAGGTTCCTCTGTTCCTCCTGGCAGTACTTCTGTAGTACCAGCACCAGTGCTGTGCTCTCCTAGTTTGCAAAGTTCGGAGGAGCCAATTCCCTAATACAGCTAATTTAGGGCCAGATTCTGATGCCTTGATTCACTATTACTATCCTTAAAACAGGCAAGATTACTTCTGGAGTACTCTTCATGCAGAGGCCTGGCAAGATCACCATAAATTTTAAATAAGTTTTCAAACTACATCACCAAATCTGTAGCATGCAGTCCTGAAAGTATGTAATGCAGAAAGTTTGCAGTGCTCATTCCTGCTCAGTTATTTTTTCTTAATTTCATGGGGGTATTTAGCCTAGGTGCAAGTGACTACTTAGAAATAAGAGTGGAGAATGAGACTGTTACTGTCTTTCACTGCAATGACCATTACAGTTCAAGAGGTACCAGAGAGAGGGGCCTGTGATGCTACAGTTGTCACCTTTTCTCACCAGAGCAAAGATGGGAAGTAAATCAGATTCTATATTCCCCTTCTGACCACAGCTGATTTTATTTTTTCTTCCAAATATAATATGTCCATATCTGCTTTACAGAGTGGAGATTGCATACCATATTTTAGTTGCGAAAAGTGGCTCAGAGAGATTAGTACTTGACTACAAATTTAGAAATGGTCCCCAAACCTCCTCAGAGCTGTACTTCAGAAACTTGCATCTCTAATACAAAACTGATAAGCAAAATGAGAAATTAGGTCCCAACACATTTTTATCTCCACATTTGAACATCTATTTCACTTTTATTACCGTCATTAATCACTGTGTATATAGACTTAATTATTTTAAATCCTCTAATCTACACAGTTCTTAAGCAAATATACAATATTCATCTCAAATCCTCTTGCTCTCTAAATGTCATTTCAGGTAGAAAAAATATTTTTCAAATGTGAATCAGAAAAGAAATTGCACAAGTTCTGAGGAAGATGCACAGCAGATTTTTTTAGCTTTTTTTATTTTTTTTTTTAGCTAAACCAGAAGTGGACTATCTTCAATTCTTGAGTTTAGTGAGGCCACTTCAGGATTACATCAAAACCAATGGTCATCAGTATTTGGTCCAAACGTCTCCATTATGAGCAAACTTCATTAGTTCCATTGAACAGCAACTTACATCACAGAGGGAGGTAATTTACAATTTTTATAACCATCATAATTTGTAGTACACAACCACATGGCCATTCTTTCAAAACATCATGATAAATCACAGGAGAATCAAAGGTGTGTTTAATGTTTGATGACAAATGGCTACTAACAAACAAACATTGCCCTTGGGTCAGGGCAATCTCAGGCACAGCTACAGGTTGGGCAGAGAAGAGATTCAGAGCAGCCCTGCAGAAAAGGACTTGGGGGTGTTGGTAGATGAGAAACTTAACACCAGCTGGCAGTATGTGCTCGCAGCCCAGAAAGCCAACTGTATCCTGGGCTGCATCAAAAGAAGCATGAACAGCAGGTTGAGGGAAGTGATCCTGCCCCTCTACTCTGCTCTCGTGAGACCTCACTTGGAGTATCGTGTACAGTTCTGGTGTCCTCAACATAAGAAGGACATGGAGCTGTTGGAGCAAGTCCAGAGGAGGGCCACGAGGATGATAAGAGGGCTGGAGCACCTCCCGTATGAAGACAGGCTGAGAGAGTTGGGGCTGTTCAGCCTGGAGAAGAGAAGGCTGTGTGGAGACCTCATAGCAGCCTTCCAGTATCTGAAGGTGGCCTGTAACGATGCTGGGGAGGGACTCTTCATTAGGGACTGTAGTGATAGGAAAAGGGGTAATGGCTTCAAACTTAAACAGGGGAAGTTTAGATTATATATAAGGAAGAAGTTCTTTATTGTGAGGGTGGTGAGGCACTGGAATGGGTTGCCCAAGGAAATTGTGAATGCTCCATCCCTGGCAGTGTTCAAGGCCAGGTTGGATGGAGTCTTGGGTGATATGGTTTAGTGCGAGGTGTCCCTGCCCATGGCAGGGAGGGTTGGAACTAGATGATCTTAAGGTCCTTTCCAACCCTATTTTATGATTCTATGATTTGATGATTCGATGATTCAATGATTCAATGATTTACTGCAATAAATTGTTGTTAAAAACAGAGGTTATGGGAAAATGTTTAACAAAGGTGATTAGAACCACTTATTTTAAAATTCTTTTCCATTGCTTCTCTGAAGTGCATGGACTACCAAGTTTCATTTAATCCTTTCTAATTCTGAGGAAGATAATTACGGCAAATAATGGTGAATGAATCACATGCCTGTACGGGAGTATCACAGCCATTGTAGCATTCAGATGAATGCTGTGTCAGAGGATTAATGTGGTGTAATACTGCATTTGCTTTTGCAGCCTGTTATTTTAATCTTGTGAGCTGCCTTTCATCAAGATGGGGAAATACAGTAAGGTTACTGTTGATCTCAGGCAGCCAGAGAGGATGCGGTGCAACATCCAAGTCCTTCAGTCCTATAAGGGACTCTTGGAAGCTTCTAAGTCTTGTTTTGTGCATTAATGGAAGGAGAGAGAGAATTTGCCTGTGATAGGGAAAAGTTGGCAGGTGAAGGAACAGCACAAGAGATTCTATTGTCCCAACAAGTTACTTAGCTCTGAGTATTAGGCAATGTGCACCCAAGAATTCATGGGGTCCTGTTGCATGAAAGGGTAAAATAATTTGGCAGAAAATAAACCCCCTTGCTTTCCAGCTGGTCCTCAGATATTAGAGGGGCTGGGTGCGGCTAGGCTTAGATTCTGAGTGATGCCCAATTTGCCACTATCAGTCCGGTCGCATTCAATATATTGAATAATCACGATTCCGGATGCACTAATAGTGCACTGCACCTTCAGTCTAATCGTGCTCACGAACTAGCACGGCCACACTGAGGGAGCTGGTCGCGTTCAATGAGAGATTTGCTACTAGCTACTTAAACAGTGCAGTTTATTAAAGCAACAGATACAGGTTCTTGTGGATTACCGGTGATAAATACACTGTCTGCAAAAGCACGTGCAAATAATAAGGTATACAACTGCGCGACAAAGTTATGAATAATACAGCCTGGCTTCAAAGTACAAAAAGTAAAAAGTAATACAGCCTGGCTTCAAAGTACAAAAGTAAAAAGTAACTCTATATAGAGATTCCTAATTTTCCCGGGGAAGCACTGGATACAGTGCAAGTCTTACCCAAAGGCGTCCCTATAGGGGGGAAGAAAGGTCCAGCCCGTCGACTGGTCCCAGGAGTTGAGAGTAGTCAGCTGATGGGGTCTTCCTCGGCTCGTCCATGATGATGTCTTCCCTAAAGCCCCCCACTTTTTGGGTCGTTTTTATAGTATTTTTCACTTTCAAGGTGGAGCTTGAGTGACTCTAGTCATACATACCTTTATTGTTATTGGTGTAAATTTTCCTCGCTTCGCTTTTAAAGGTATATGCCACAAAAAATTCAAAGAGCATGCTCAAAGAGGGGTGGTCTCACTTTGGAGGCGGGTAGCATTGGAGGTGGAGGTGTGTTTTCATATTAAAATGCATTATAATGAAGCAAAGTTCACACAAAGGACAGCATTTTGTCAAAAGATGACAGGCCGTTGGCTCAGGGCATCAAGTATGCAGCTTATCAGTTTTAAGTACCACCTAGTTCCCATCTCTGCTGGTGTTGGGTCAGAGTTTGGCTGCAGAATCTCCACTCTGCTCCATCCTCCGTCAAGCAATGTTGCCACGGGAACTGCTGTGGAGTGAATTCCTGGCATACCACGTGCAGCTGCATCTTACCCTGAAAGTCCGTTTTTCCTTTATGTGTGAGCAATGCTACATTTTTAAATATAAGTTTAATTTCTAAATCATATTCAGTAATTATCCCACAGGTCCTAAATTGCAGAGACAGCAAATCACTGACTTGTCACTTGCTGCAGATAGGGAAGCAGAGATCTGGCAACGGCACAGAGATGGATGGACCATGGTAGCTAAGTAGTCCATAGCAGAGAGTGGAATGGGATGTAGTCTACGGAGGAGCAAAAAAAGATCTTTTAACACTTTCTTCTTACCTTGATATACGCTTCTCCACTATCTGGGCTGAGGTCTTCAGCATTATTCTGACTCACATATCCCTGTGAGAGGCCGCTCAAACTTTGTCATGGACCAGTCTGATCCTAACCAGCAGAGACTTCTCTGTTACTGAATAACAGGAGCATTTGGAAGTGCTAGAATTGTACATCTAGTTATTGTGCCTATCAAATGCCCACTTATGAATGTGTGCTCCACACTCACAACCTTTGCAGAAAGAAAAGCAGCATGGGAGTGTGAAAATTGTTCAGAAGCAAATACTACTTCACCAAGCCACTGACCAAATCATAAAAGGAATTCAGAACACACTACAGATCAGAAAATTCCATTAAATTTTACCCATTATATTTTCTAAAACATGATGGAGGAGTGCCAAAATACCTAAACAAAGCAGGTTTTTTCACACAATTTCCATCCCACTGAGAAGTAACAAGTCCTGGAGCTCTTATATAGAAACCTGTTCTTAAACAATTTACTGCTGAGATTTATAGGTCCAAGAAATGAGGATGGTTCAGATTAATTTCATATAAGCATCTACTCTCAAGAGTCCTTCTCCAAACAAAACCTAAGCCAGATTTTTTTTTTCCCCCCAGTTAGCTGCCCTTTTACACTGGCTGAGTCATGTGAAAGGGATGGAAGATGGCCACAACTGCATGTTTGAGAATTCCCCCAACTATGGAGAACTTTCCAACTGATTTGAATCACTGGAATCTCTTCTTACACTTTGATTGCAGAGGAAGGACATCAAGCACACCAGAAAGCTCTGCTAAACCACTGCATGGCTGGCACCCAGCACCTGACCTACTCCAACTGCTGTTATGGTCAGCACTATGGAGCTTGCAAATCCAAGAATTTTACCCAGTTGAGAATATGCAAAAGTAGCTAAGGGTTTTGTTTGGGTTTTTTTGTTTGGCGAGTGTTTTAGGGGTTTTTTTGCTTGGCTGAGGGAAAAAAATACTCAATCTGGACAAAAGATTTTTGGATCAGGTTTTGTGTAAAAATTGCAGAAAAAATCTTTTCAGCTGAGAATGCTGAAATTAAATATTGTGATTTATAGCTTTTAAACTTTTATTTGACACAGGTAATTCAGGGAAGTCAACATGAATTAACTGGTGCAATGCTAGGCTGCCAAACTGGCATTATTTTTATTCTTAGTAGTTCTAAAAATGGATTTGGCCATTCAGCAGGGACCAGCTTTTCTTATAGGAGATAAACCTATCCTCAAACTTCCATTAATTATCAATTGTCCACACTTCTGTGTTTTCCATTGCCCAGATAAAGCAGAGTAAACTTGGCAGGATTAGCAATGAGAATCCAAACCTTGTATAGCTCATTCACCTCAGCAGGCCAGGTGAATTTTTCAACGTCTGGTTTAAGATCTTCTGAAGAAGACCTTTGCATGGCTTGTATGTGGGAACCAATAAAAAATTCAGCCCAAATGAAGAACTTTGAAATCTGGCACCAGAAACACTATATACTCCAAAAACTCAATGAAAGACTGGAAGCCACATGCCTTGACTTTATCTTAACTCCATTGATTAGAGGCGAACTAACCAGACATTTTATATGACCCTAAACCTTACCACAGTCCATAAAATACTCTGGAAATACAGCAGTTAAGAAGAGCTAGTAAAGCATATATTCAGTCTATTTCAGAAAAGTCAAATATTGTAACATTAAAAAGGAGGCTATTTAGGTATTGAAGACAAAAGTATACAGAGAAAGACCAAAAGCAGAGAAGTACAGCTTCTAATCTATACATACAGGTGGATGGTATGATAAAAGTCAAGGTGATTGATAGAAATAAGTTGAAAATATTTTGAACCCTCAGACTTTCTGAACCATTTGGGGCTGTTTCCAGGCCATTTTTAACCCAGAGGGTAAACCACAGAATTCTGAGCAACAGTTGAAGCAAATGGAAGTCAGACCAGGAAAGCTGAAATCAGGCAATTTAATCCTGTGCATCCCCTACCTTATTATATTCATTTATAATTTCACCATACTTAAAGAAAAATGTGTTCACAGGCAGGCTGCAGAGAAAGCAAAGGCTGGCAATATTTTAAGTCACAACACTGTATAAATAGAGATTTGAATACGAACTTCCACAGGGAGAGAGGATAGTGGTGAGATTTCATTTTCCATTATTACTACATGCTGGTAATGTGCTTGATTGATAGTGTAAATATTTTTGACACATATGGATTTTTATTTTTTTATTAAATCTATGGGTCTTCTACTCTGCAGAAAATCAAAAGACACTTTGCTAATGTCGGTATTGTTGTATCACTATATAACTTGGGTGAAAGGGGAATTACAGCTACTGTTTTAAGCAGGAGTGGTTTTGGTTCAGTATATATTCTAATTTGAAGCACAGCTGGAAAGGGGAAGATGGCCTATGAGGATGGACTGAGCACAAGATAGCAACTCTACTCCCGATTCTGCCACAGACTTTTGGCACTATAATTTGGGCAAATTATTTAGCATTACTCTATCTCAGCTTCCCATGAAGCTGGCTTAATGTTTTCCAAACTCTAAGGATTTTTGTAAAGGGGGAAAAAAAAAAGTTAGAAACTCCAAAAGCAACTAGGGAAATTGTTTTTCTAGTAAATATCAATGCAGTTTTACAAGCAAATTCAGAATATGAGATAATTTTAATACTTTCAGTCTTCTATCGTACTAAAAAGTGTTGGGAGTAAATGCAAAACAAAGATAATTTTATTTTTTTAAATCAGTGGGTAAGACTTTAGTTTTGTTTTTAAGCAAATAAGATAACACGGATCCATTTTCTGGCAATAACACATCTCTATTTTACTGTACATTTGAAATCTACAGAAGCATAAAAAAGTAAAAAATTACTTCAGGTTTCAAATTTAAACCTTGGTAAAATAGCAAGAGATTGAACTAGATTTGGAAAAAAATAAAAAAGAAAAAAAAAGGGGGGGGGGGAGGTGGGTTTAATTCAGCCTCTGAAAAAGATAATAGTGAAAAGCCTAACTCTGTCTACGTCAAAGGCATTTTGACAAAAATCTCCACAGAGCCAGGAGAAGTCTTCTGTTTTTGTCGTGGTTTGAGCCCAGCCGGTAACTCGGAACCACAAAGCTGCTCACTCACTCCCCCCCTTCTTCCTCCCCGCACTCCGGGAGGGATGGGGAGGAGAATCAGAAGAATGTAACTCCCACGGGTTGAGATAAGAGCAGTCCAGTAACTAAGGTATAAGACAAAACCACTAGTACTACTACCAATAATAAAAATGATTAGTGAAATAACAAGGGGAGAGGATACAATTGCTCACCACCCACCAACCGATACCAAGCCCGACCTGAGCAGTGATCAGGGCCTTCCGGGTAACTCCCCCCGGTTTATATACTGGGCATGACGTGCTGTGGTATGGAATACCCCTTTGGCTAGTTTGGGTCAGGTGTCCTGTCTCTGCTTCCTCCCGGCTTCCCCTCCTCCCTGGCAAAGCATGAGACTGAGAAAGTCCTTGGTTGGAATAAACATTACTTAGCAACAACTAAAACCATCAGTGTTATCAGCGTTGTTCCCAGGCTGAAAGTGAAAAAACACAGCACTGCACCAGCTACTAAGAAGGAGAAAAATGACTGCTATAGCTGAACCCAGGACAGTATCCACCCCTTATTCCATACCATTCACGTCATGCTCAGATCCCACATCTCTCAACACACCATCACCCCTGTCCCATATATACACATATATATACACCCACACCCACACACAGAGAAAGATATCATTCCCTAGTCCATGGACCAATCCCTGTAAAATTGCTGAACTCATCCAGTCCATGATGTCAGGCTCCATCTCTTGTAATAGTCTTTCAGGACAGGAGGGACGGTATGTAGTGTTGGATTGTTGCCTGCTGATGACACCGCCAAACTCATCTGGTCACTGCTGAGCTCGTCTGGTTTCCTCAAAATTCATTCTTTGTTGAGGTGATGATCGGAGGGAAGTCAGGGTCAATTGCTGGCGACCTGAAGATATCTAGCTGGTGGGCTATAAAAGTGTTATAGAGCAGGCAACAGCGTACAATTGAGTTCATTGGCTGTTTTCCCCCAAAATCAAATCCCCTTGAGGTACACATCGGACTTCCCCATCTTCCCGCATTACCCACCAAGTATATCCAGGTCCCTGAGCAAAAGCAACCCCACAAGTGGGTTTGCCTTTACCTGAAGCAGGAATAACCCAGACTGTCTTCCCCAACAAATTCTTTATGTGCACCACAGGAACTTTATCCCCCTCTACAGTACGTAAAAGTTCTGATTGGGCTGGGCCAGCCCTGCTGGCAGATCCCCTACTGTTGACCAACCAGGTGGCTTTTGGTAAATGTGTATCCCAGTGTTTGAAAGTCCTACCACCCATTGCTCTCAGTGTAGCTTTTAACAGCCCATTGTACCGTTCGATTTTCCCAGAGGCTGGTGCATGGTAGGGGATGTGATATACCCACTCAATGCCATGCTCTTTGGCCCAAGTGTCTATGAGGTTGTTCCGGAAATGAATCCCATTGTCTGACTCAATTCTCTCTGGGGTGCCGTGTCGCCACAAGACTTGTTTCTCAAGGCCCAGGATAGTGTTCCGGGCAGTGGCATGGGACACAGCGTATGTTTCCAGCCAGCCGGTGGTTGCTTCCACCATGGTAAGCACATAGCGCTTGCCTTGGCGGGTTGGTGGGAGTGTGATATAGTCAATCTGCCAGGCCTCCCCATACTTGTACTTCAGCCATTGTCCTCCATACCAGAGAGGCTTTAACTGCTTGGCTTGCTTAATTGCAGCACATGTTTCACATTCATGAATAACCTGGGCAATAGTGTCCATCGTTAAGTCCACCCCTCGATCACGAGCCCATCTATATGTTGCATCTCTGCCTTGATGGCCTGAGGTGTCATGGGCCCACCGGGCTAAAAATAATTCACCCTTATGTTGCCAATCTAAGTCCATCTGAGCCACTTTAATCTTAGCAGCTTTATCGACTTGCTGGTTATTCTGGTGTTCCTCAGTGGCCCGACTCTTGGGTACATGAGCATCTATGTGGCGTACATTCACCACCAGGTTCTGCACCCGAGCAGCGATATCTTGCCACAATGCAGCAGCCCAGATGGGTTTACTTCTGCATGGCCAGTTGCTCTGCTTCCATTGCTGCAACCACCCCCACAGGGCATTTGCCACCATCCATGAGTCAGTATAGAGAGAAAGTACTGGCCATTTTTCTCCTTCAGCAATGTCCAAGGCCAGCTGGATGGCTTTCACCTCTGCAAACTGACTTGATTCACCCTCTCCTTCAGCAGTTTCTGCAACTTGTTGCAGGGGACTCCACACAGCTGCCTTCCATCTCTGATTCTTTCCCACAATACAGCAGGACCCATCAGTAAACAAGGCATATTGCTTTTCACTCTCTGACAGTTCTTCATATGGTGGGGCCTCTTCAGCACGCATCACCTCCTCTTCTGGTGACATCCCAAAATCTTTGCCCTCTGGCCAGTCCATGATGACTTCTAGAATTCCTGGACGACTGGGATTTCCTATTCGAGCTCGTTGTGCAATTAGTGCGGCCCACTTACTCCATGTAGCATCAGTTGCATGATGTGTAGAGGAGACCCTGCCTTTGAACATCCAGCCCAGCACAGGCAACCGGGGTACCAAGAGGAGATGTGCTTCAGTTCCAATAACTTCTGAGGCAGCTCGAACCCCTTCATAGGCTGCCAGTATCTCTTTTTCAGTGGGAGTATAGCTGGCCTCGGATCCTTTATATCCCCGACTCCAAAAGCCAAGGGGTCGACCTCGAGTCTCCCCTGGAGCTTTCTGCCAGAGGCTCCAGGTAGGACCATTCTCCCCGGCTGCGGTATAGAGCACATTTTTCACATCTGGCCTGGCCCGGACTGGTCCAAGGGCTACTGCATGAACTATTTCTCGTTTAATTTGTTCAAAGGCTTGTTGTTGCTCAGGGCCCCATTTAAAATCATTCTTCTTCCAGGTCACGTGGGAGAGAGGGCTTACAATCAGACTGTAATTTGGGATGTGCATTCTTCAGAACCCCACAACACCTAAGAAAGCTTGTGTTTCTTTCTTGTTAGTTGGTGGAGACATTGCTGTTATCTTGTTGATCACGTCTGTGGGGATCTGGTGACATCCATCTTGCCATTTCATTCCCAAAAATTGAATCTCCTGTGCAGGTCCCTTGACCTTATTCCGTTTTATGGCAAAACCGGCCTTCAGCAGGATTTGGATTATCTTCCTCCCTTTCTCAAAAACTTCTTCCGCTGTATCGTCCCACACGATGATGTCATCAATGTATTGCAGGTGTTCTGGAGCTTGCCCCTGTTCCAGTGCAGTCTGGATCAATCCATGGCAGATGGTAGGGCTGTGTTTCCACCCCTGGGGCAGTCGGTTCCAAGTGTACTGGACGTCCCTCCAAGTGAAAGCAAACTGTGGCCTGCATTCTGCTGCCAAAGGGATTGAGAAAAATGCATTGGCAATGTCAGTTGTGGCATACCACTTGGCTGCCTTTGACTCCAGTTCATATTGAAGTTCTAGCATGTCCGGTACGGCAGCACTCAATGGTGGTGTGACTTTGTTCAGGCCACGATAGTCTACTGTTAATCTCCACTCTCCATTAGACTTTTGCACTGGCCATATGGGGCTATTAAAGGGTGAGCGGGTCCTGCTGATCACTCCTTGGCTCTCCAGTCTACGGATCAGCTTATGGATGGGAATCAAGGAGTCTCGGTTGGTGCGATATTGCCGCCGGTGCACTGTTGTGGTCGCAATTGGCACTTGTTGTTCTTTGACCTTCAGCAACCCCACAACAGAAGGATCCTCTGAGAGACCAGGGAAGGTGGACAGCTGCTTAATTTCCTCTGTCTCCAAGGCAGCGATACCAAAAGCCCATCTATACCCTTTTGGGTCTTTGAAGTACCCTCTCCTGAGATAGGCTATGCCAAGGATGCATGGAGCCCCTGGACCAGTTACAATGGGGTGCTTTTGCCACTTCCTCCCAGTCAGGCTGATTTCAGCTTCCAGCATAGTTAACGCTTGGGATCCTCCTGTCACTCCAGAAATATAAATGGGTTTCACCCCTTGATACCTTGATGGCATCAGAGTACACTGTGCACCGGTATCTACTAGAGCCTTATACTTCTGTGGGACTGATGGGCCAGGCCATCTTATCCACACAGTCCAGTAAACCCGATTATCCCTCTCCTCCACCTGGCTGGAGGCAGGGCCCCTCTAATAGTGATCATAAAATTCTCCACTTCTGCCTTGTAGAAAGGGATTAGTATTCCTTATCACAGGAGCTGGAGTAAAATCAGCTCTTTCACTCCATCTGGGAAACTGCTCACCAGAGACTGGAGCAGCAGCTTTCCTGGGAGGATCATCCTTGACCATTGTTCTCCTCTTCAGTTCACGCACCCGTTGCTCCAGAGCTGAAGTAGGTTTTCCATCCCACTTTCTCATGTCTTCTCCGTTATCCCGCAGGTAAAACCATAGGGTGGCCCGTGGCGTGTACCTCCTATATTTCTTTC